>NW_019721529.1:280674-318472 GCF_002891405.2 Cryptotermes secundus
TAGTAACAGCGGTTACCTCCGCTAGCGTTACATAGCAACACAGCGCCAGGCAAAAAGGGTGCCTATTACGCGGCCGTTTTCCGTATGGTCCGATCGAGGCTACATGAGGCGCAGCGAAGGCTATTCATAGTCAGTTATAAAGTAACAGTCGCCGAGTCGAGACGTAAAGTCAGCCAGTTGTACTGAGACAGTCAGCGAGTCCTGGAGCTACCGCCGAGTTAGCCAGCAACTAGTCAGTTGTATTGTGGCATTTTTCAGTGTACTAATTGTGATACTGCAGATAGCAGTAATCGTCAGATTGTAATTTGGGTGATTGTGAGAGCGGATGTGAAATAAAATTCGCTACATCGAATACGGCGTGAAGTTATTTGTCGCGATATACGCCCGATACGCGACAATATAATTTCAGTAGGACTAATTATCTCCACTGAGCGGGGTCCTCCATAAGAAGCTAACAATAACTCAGATAGGGTAGGAATCCCACTATGGACTATGGAGATCCATTTTCGTGCTTCTAAATTCCCACCACTGGTCTGTCTCCTGTGTTTAAGATATTTTCAGGTCTTTTTGTTTTATTGCTAGTGGGGTGGGACTAAGACCCTTGTACTGAGGCCACTTCTGGCCTATTGCACCAGTTCCAGATGATAGGTGAGGGTGATGGTGGAGCAATTGGTGGAATGAAGATTGGCAGGGGAAACCTAAGTACTCGGAGAAATCCTGCCCCAGCGCCAGTTTGTCCACCACAAATCCCACTTGACCAGACTCGGGATCGAAGCCGGGCCGCCGCGGTGGGCAGCCAGCGACTAACCTCTTGAGCTATGGCTCGGCCAACCCTTCAGGCCTTAGTATCATACCTTATTTATTTCGGGGCCATTTTAATATTATTCTCACATCTACATCTAAGTCTACTAAACTGTGGATTTTTATTTTCTACATCCTATCTTTTAGGTATATTAGTCTTCTCAGCATCCTGTTCATCCCTTAAGATGCAAGACAGAATTGTTCTTTGCAGAATTACAAGTAAAATTATAGTATATTTCTACCATTTTGATCTTTGCGGTAAGCTAACTGCGCGTAAAATTCCACCTCATCGGGATTCGAACCCGTGACCTTCCGGTTTGTAGCACAGTGCCTCAAACAACTAGGTTACCGCGTGCCCCCCCCCACGTAGAATTAAAATGTGGCAGGTCTTGAAAGTTCACGAAAATCGTTACTGGTATAAACAGAATGTGTCTGAGCTTTAATAAGCTTTGTTCAGAGTGGTTGTAGGAGAGTCACAGATATGATTAAATCAATGCCAGTGTGTCAGGTCTCCGATTAGAAAAAGTGAAACCTAACGAAATATAAGTTTACAGGTTTCATTTTCTGTTCTGTGCACCAAACTTTACGCCATTTCTGAAGAAAAAGTTTTAAGTATGAAGAAGAAGCTTGGTATATCCATTGTATGAAACACGTAGACCTCAGTATAAATCATATCACGTTCTACCACACTTAGCAAGATTAATACTCGTATAGATGCAAATTTAGATCTTGAATTGAAATATCTTTCTTAATTGACCAACGGGACCAAAGTCATGCTTATTTATCATTTCATTTTTCCTTTGTGGGTTTGTTTGTTTCATTACTTCTTCAGTCTTTCTCTCATTGATTAATTGTTTCATTTATAACCTACAAGGCTGTTTAAACATTGTGGATGATAAGGGGCATTTATTTCTAGAAAGGAACATAAAAATACTTTCGTTTTCTAATTCGCTATTGTTTAGGAGGGATTCTGTTGTGCTGTTAAATTCTTAATTCTCGACAGTGTATCCGAGAGCATTTTCCCTTTTGCCTTAATAGCCGCGGAAGCGAAGACGGTGGTGCGCAGAAGCAAAGAGGCGCGAGGAGCCCAAGGAGAAGTTTCAGCCGCTTAGTTGTGAGTTCTCTCACTCGTGGAGGAGCGATACTAAAATAAACTCAGCCCATTTCCCCACCATGTATGGAGGTCGATGGATTTGAATGGGTTATGTATAGTTCGACCTAAATATGTTTAAGATGGGGGTTGCGCCCTAACACAAATGCTGACTATAGCAGTGTCGGATTAGCTATACAATTAAGGTCAGCATGTCGAAATGTTTATCACGATCTAATTATACCGCCCTTGTAGCAAGTACGGTAATCAAATTATTGCATAACTTCACGTCACTGTAGGTCTAGAGACCATATACTTTGAGTTCTACTAAACACTACTTTTGAGAATGTTTATTTAAAGGGGGCACGCGGTAGCGTAGTTGGTTGAGAGGCTATGCTACAAGCCGGAAGGTCGCAGGTTCAAGTCCCGATGAGGTCACTGGATTTTTCAATTGACCTAATCCTTCCAACAGCACTATGGGGTTGGCTCAGCCTCTAACAGAAATGAGTACCAGGAATTAATTAAATAATTTGCCTGGGGAGTAAAGCGCGGCCGGCGCGTAAGGCTGACAACCTTACCGCCATCTTTGAGCCGATTGTCTAGATAATGCGCGACCCTCAACGTCTTACAACCCTATGGGCCTTCATGGCCTGTTAGAGGGAAAGCTTTACTTTACTTGCTTCTTTATTTAGAAGTCTTTCCGTATAGAATTCCTCTTTAATAACAACATATTTTAGCGTGAAGAGCTGCTCCTCATGAACGCAGTCTAGTGGCCAGTGCAAGCAGCTACCTGTTCTACATACAAGAGCATTCTGTGAATAGCAGAAAAAATGTTCTACGTTCTGCTGTTCCGTCTTCCTTTAATTCCATTGATCCAGATATCGTTCATTCAGAGTCAACAATACACTCTCCGTGGCCTTTAGTCCGCAAGCGAACTGTACCAACCGAGCTACCGCCTCTTTTCGGCGAAGTTAAGGCCAAATTTAGCGGATAGAGGGTGTCACACGGTCAGCGCAAAGGATTCCCACGGCTGTTAATCTCGGTTTTCTAGACCAGAGCCATTATTTTTCCTCAATTATCCTCATGAAGCTGAGTGGACTAAGTTCCAGAACCATTTCTTCTCAGAAAATCTGGTAGCGCCGGGAATCGAACCCGGACCTCTGGATCTGTAGCCAGGAATTTTGACCACTAGACCACAGAGGCGGCCACAGTACACTCTAGGCAAACGAATAATATAGGATACGGAACTGGTAAATAGCATATGAATCAATCATATAATTAAAGCTTTTCCATTCTAGAAACATCTTGGGGAAAAATAACTGTTGGACTTATATTAGGGCAGACACATGCTGTCTGTATATCATAAGCAAACCCATTACGGTACTTGAAACACCATCAGTGTACACATATTTACCATTATTACAGTTTTTTATCTGTTGGAAATTCACGTGATATATATTTACGTGTGTATTCACTGCTCATGACATTCCCAGCCCTTGAAGCTCATCAAAGTGTTCACAGAAACCGTCGCTGAAATCTACTCTGAGCCAGATAAATCCAGTCCACACCCTCTTCCAACTATGCCTGCCTAACAATTCGTAAGGATTTTGAATCTGTCCCATAAACGTCACATCCATCGTTCATCTCTTTGCCTTTTCGCCCTAGTAGTATTTGAAGAGGGGCACGCAGAAGCGTAGCTGGTTGAGGCACTATGCTACAAAGCCGGAAGGTCACGGGTTCGAATCCCGATGAGGTGGATTTTTTCAATTTGCCTAATCCTTCCCGCCGCACTATGACCCTGGGGTCGACTCAGCCTCTGACAGAAACGAGTATTAGGAATATACTTGGGGGTAAAGGGCGGCTGGCGCGTAAGGCTAACAACATTACCCCCATCTGTGAGCCGATTGTCTTGAAAATGTGAGAGCCTCGATGTTTCACAACCCTATGGGCTTCTACGGCCTGTTACAAGGGATAGCTTTGTTTTTACCTTTTTAGTAATATTTGAATGACTTTGTCTTTTGGGATGTAACGACATACAGCCCGTGAAAAGTCAACGAACTTTTTGGGGGAACATGCCATCAGCATCATCAAGGTCGAAGAATAAGCCAAACAACAAGCCAGCATGAAGCAATTAACAAGCTCCGCTTCATGCTGGCTTGTTGTTTGGCTTATTCTTGGACCGTAAACATGGAGGCGACATGTTCCTCCGAAGCATGGGCTAACTTTCAACCGACAGCATGGCGTTTTATCACAGTAGATAAAAATCTTCACAGTCACCTCTCTGAAAACCTCAAATCCCCGACCAGTAATGTTTTATCAAAGAAACAAATTATGAAGTTCTTTAGTACGAAATTTTCTTCAGGTTACTGTTGCCTCTGCTCTCATAGATCCTGAGAACACCTTCAGGGCTCTGTTACTTAACATCTTCTATCTTTGACGTAAAGTGAGAGACTGTGTTTCACAACCATACAAAACAAAAGGTGAAATTACACTTCCGTAAACCGACATGACCGCAATGGCAATACTGACTGAAATAACAGCGTTCATTGTTTCAAGAGCTTCCACCCCATAATTAAATTAGCTCTGCACCTGCACATGAATGCTACTCTGCATGCCGAAAGGCATATTTTTCTTTAAATTAACGCCCTCTCTCTTCTAGAAGTAGCTGTCCTTAGAATGCAGTATTTACTAACATTTCCCTTGTTGGTTCAACAATTGTATTAAGCTTGAAGAAACATCCCGCATTGCCCGTTTCCTTGGACAGCCCAGCCTCAATATAAAAATAAATCGGAACGCTGTCTTTATACTTAATCTATTCTTGACAATAAATTTTAACATTATTCTCCGTCTATTCCTGAGCCGGTTTCGTGGCTCACACTATTTTAAAACATTATCTTGTCACCTTTCCTGAAATTTCCGAATAAAGTCACGAAGACATCAATCCGTTTTCCCTGAACGATCCATCCGAGCTACCGAAATAAGATGTAATGTCACCAGATGCAAAAATTATCTGTTTTGAATTTGTTATGGTTATCGTTTACTCATGCACTAGTCCTGTTCACATTGACGAGTAGAAAAATCTTATTCCGATTTGAAATTGAAGCGCTCCTGTATTAATTCATTGAGGTTCTGTATCGTTGCTTACTCTTACTTACTTATTCATGGAGCTGAGCCCTTCTGGAGGAGCCGCCAATTCAGCAGCTACTCAAGAACTTCCCAGCATTTTATGGAACCCAAAGGTTCATTACCGTGTTCACAAGAGCCCTCCACTGGTCCCTATTCTGAGCCAGATCTATCCAATCCATAATATCCCATCCTATGTCTCTAAGATCCATTCTAATATTGTCCACCCAACTACACCTTGGTCTTCCCTGTGGTCTCTTTCCTTCTGGCTTTCCTACCAATATCGTATACGCTTTCCTCGCCTCCCCCATTCGTGCTACATGACCTGCCCCCCTCTTCCTCCTTGATGTTCTGTATTGTTGTCAAAGGAAATTATAGAACAGGAGTAAAGATGTGAAGCTTTCACGACGGCTGAAGATAGTGAAATCCCCTCCGACTGTGCTTGTGTCAGCTGTTTAAAAGCGACCGATGTTTCTCGGACCATCTCTATCGCTGTCAGTAGGATTTGGTGTGACAATGGATCCAGAGGATATGATCGGCGGAGCAGAACGAGCAATCCAGCATCTACTCGTACCATCGGGAACAGCAGAAGTACAAGAAGAGGCGAGTTACATCATGAGGCTTGCTGTGCCTGAGAAGCAAAACACTAGTGAAGGAGAAAGAGAGGCCGTAAGGACCCTGCAGAGTGATGAGAGCACCACGATTCTCCCCGCGAATAGAGGGAAGGCAACGGTGGTGGCAGTGATAGAGGATTCGTTCATTCATCAATGATTCTGCACCTCTTTGTTGGGCCCTGGCCTCTTCTCCAGTTTCGTAATCTTTTTACGCAGATGGTAGGACTCGTTGGACGAGTGATGAGCCCGTCCTAACGCCGCTATCTACACACAGGACAACACAAACAGAATAAGCGCACACACAGGCATCCATTACTTAAGTGGGACTCGAACCCACGATCCCAGCTTTTCAGCGAGCAGAGACAGTTCATATCTTAGGCCGGGTACACACTAGCGAGCTGTTGCATGTAACGTAACGGTTACTGTAACCACATTCTGTTAGTGTGGACGCCTTCCGAACCACGCTCGCGAACGTACTTCGAGCGCGCTCTGTACGGCCGGCGAGCCACTGCCTTGTCGGTTTTTGCTGCGAACACAAAGGGACTCGCAGCAGGCTCGTGGACGTCACACTAGCTTGCTCGAAAATGTGTACGTTTCCTCCGCACCAGGAGTTGCGTTGCGAATCGCTATGGAGTGGGGCGATGAGAAATGCCTGAATTTAATTGAAATCTACAGGAACAAACCGTTACTTTGGGACCCAAAAGATAGAAATTATTATAAGAGACACCTGAAAGACGATGCATGGGCTGAATACTTTGCTTGGATAAACGGAATAGATACTGTAAACTTGTAAAAGAATCCCCAGTCGCCAAGTATCTCAATGTCACAGCTAATCGAACTTGCGTCGAAATTGCCTCTCTGAATTTAGTGTTCCTTTTCCGGATCCTAGGTCCAACCAGATAAATCAAATATTCGAAGTCCGTTGGATTCAGGCGGGTGAAATTTTTGTAATGCCCACTAATTGTTTGCGATTTCAAATCCAAAAGTAAAGCAGGACCGCATCTTTCTTTGTATAGTGCATGCTGCCAGAATCTTCGTGGGCGTTTATCGTCGTCAATTAAGTGGTGTATGAGGATATACGACGCACTAGCAATTAACTCAGGCGATAAGGAGGAGACATGTCTTCATGGCGAGCTCACCACGAGCGCTATGGATCGGGTCGCTCGAAGCTTGTTACATGACGACTATGGACGTGTCGTCCATACGAAGACGTGGTTACAGTAACCGTTACGTTACATGCAACAGCTCGCTAGTGTGTACACGCCTTTAGATCGAGCGGCCACTGTGATCGGCTAGTGACAGAGGATTACCACAGTAAAATACAAACAATAATGGTTCATCCTCTCTACAAAGAGCCTACCACAGATTGTACATACTTTAGAACAGAAAGACAGATGGCTTTCCTTGTAAAGAAGCCAGACATCACATAGGATTTGTCGAAGACTTCAGTTATTTTTTCTTTTTTAGTTTCTTGGGACGGGTTGAAACTGAGTCCACTAGTAAGTCGGCAACTAATTGTCCTATTGTATCAGCCTCGGATGATAGAAGTTGACGGATGTGGAGCAATCGTTGGAATGAGAATTGGCAGGAGAAACCGAAGTAATCGGAGAAAACCTGCTGCATTGCCACTTTCTCCACCACAAATCCCATATGACCTGACCTGGGCTCGAACCCGGGTCGCTGCGGTGGGAAGTCGGTGTCTAACCTCCTGAGCTGTGGCACGGCACAGGAGCCGGGATAGCTCAGTCTGTACAGCGATTCCGGGTAGGTACAAGAGATTTTTCTTTTCTCTGAACAAATCAGACCGATTCTGGGGGCCCACGCACCCTCCTATCCAGTGGGTACCAGAGGCTGTTTCCGGGGCTAAAGCAACAGGGGCGTGAAGCTGATCACTCACTTCACCATGTGCCGAAGTGAAGAATGGCGGTACTATACCTCCGCTCCCCCCATACGCAATAGAGACGTCATGCCCACTACGATACAGAGTCCCATATGACGTGTTAAGACGCCATAACCACTTAACAGGTTAATTATTAAATCGTTAAATAGTCGTCAATAATATTAACATATTTGCTTCTGGTCCTGGATTTAAACAACAAGGTAGAACCAGTATCAAATAAAGAACATAAGAAATCGGTCCTGTGGGGTTACAGACATATTTCTTTTTCTGATATGTGCATTAATTTGAGAAGAATTGTTCTTATATATAGGCTAAATCGATTATCCATTGCGATGCATAAAAATGGGTTTGTAGTCTAGAAAATATCTTAGGAGATCCGACATACAGATTCGGGTTGAAACAAAAAGGATAAAGAGCTTTTAGAGTTCATATGCATAGGCTTTCGGAGGGATACTGTGCCTCTATTTTCCGGGCCGCCCCAAAGATAGAGGCGACATATTCCTCTCAAACGTTGGTATTCACATAGGTCCTATGAACCGTGGTTTATGCCTAATCTGCGGGTTGCTTGTGAGAAGTACGATAAGAAGTACCGAGCCACTGGTTTCAGCTGAATTGCAGAAGAGAGGGAGGAAAGGTGACGCAATATGACTAAGGCCTTATCTCAGTTACTTCACTCAACCAAGCCCACTGTGCATTCTGCTGAGAACGGTAAAATATAAAACCACAGACAGAAAAAGACTAAATGACGTCACAAAGCAAAAGACCGAAATATTAACAGTCGTTCCCTTGAAATCCTGGAATCCTGTATGAGCTATAACATCTCTACACTTCGCCCAGTTTCCTGAAAAAGAAGAAAGAATGCCAGGACTGTTTCCAGGAACTCATAAAAATGTTGGAGAGCCTCCATATTCTACCCTGTTTGAGAGCACGGCTACTTATTTAGGAATATAAAGAGCAAGTATCTTAGTGACTGTCCATCCCGCTGCGTGACGTCAGGATTGGTTTCTCAAACTCCAGCCTTCCCTATCAGTTTTTTATATTACCGGACTGGCTGAGACGATATTCTGCAGGCTTACCGCCATACAAAATTCCAGCACTGTTGCCACGTTGGATGCTTGCTCAGGCATTCATACAGATATAAAGAAAACTCTCTTCTTAATGGGACATACCGACCCTTACATCTGTCATGCGGAAACATGTCATAAAAGCATGCATTTCCTCAAGTAGCTAAGTTTGACCAGTTATTCTCTCAAATGTAGCCCTGGCATCGGTGTTGATCTGTGTGCAGAGCTGTGATACAGTTAAGCATCAGCAAGCAGTGTGAGGATTTCTAAATGCAGTGCCAAAGGGGCACAATTTAAAATTGTTAGTCTTTCTCAAAGAGCGATAGAATTGCCATTAATACAGAGTCATCCTCTTGTCACATACATAGAAGGATGACAATCAGTGAATAGTGAGCTGTTTTAAGTAGTACTGACTTCTGGGGTGTAATGCAATGTAATCTAGTAGAAGGTAACCAAAATTTGGAAGGAACACAATGCTTCTACCTTCAGGAACGAAGAATGATTCAAGCAAGCAAGCAAGCTGAGTTTTGTTCCCTAGGTTCTACACATCCCAGAAGATAGTCTCTGCATTGAGAACCCACCTTAAATGGTTAAAAAATGTATTAGTAATGCATGAATTAGTCTCTGCATTGAGAACCTACCTTAAGTGGTTAATAAATATATTAGTAATGCATGAATAACATGCTTTGGGCCTACATGGTCATCCTTAAGCAAAGTTACTCTTACTAAAATTGCTTCACTGTCACTTCAATTTAGTTGCAAGCAAAATGCATATTTACTTCAATAAAACTCCTCTAAAATTCATAAAATTCTGGTACCTGCTGCTTGCCAGCAACGTGCATATTGAACTGTGTATGATATCTCTAATATGTGATAATTTTATTGTGTTAATATTTTTTATTATTTGGCAGGAATGTGTTATATATTAAGAGTTAATATTCTATCGTGTTATGTATTTTAGGTGAACCTATGTTTTTTCGGTGGTGTGTTGGTGTTGCTCCTTGTGGAGTTATTCTGGCTTTGTGTGTGTGTGTGTATGTGTGTGAGGTAAGGATAGTTTTGTGTTGTTGGTTCCACTCTTTTAAGGAAAGAGGTAGGGGTGCATTTTCATCTGATGTAGACTTTGTATAATGTTTCGAATATGGGGTTCCCCTTCCTCTGGGTTCCCTAACTGTCCTTGGCCTCAGCTACAAAATCTCTCGACAAACTGACTGACAACTCATTCTAGACTTGTTCTGCTTATGATAGCTCAGCACGGATCATACAGAAAACACCTCTCCCAACAGATATTCTATTGTTGCATCACATAGTTATCGCACAGACTGCGTAGAGAATACTGCTTCCCAGGTACTCTATTGTTGTGTGTTACGAATCTGTTGCCTAACAACGGCCGTGTTTACAGAGCCGTACCCTATCAATGGCTGTCTCTACTGGCTTCACAGTTCTTACTTTAGCATATACGGCACATTACAAATTTCCAGAAATTACATATCAGTTAAATAAATGTCCACATCTGAAGATATACTTGCTAGATCATACTCATGTTACTTTGAGTGCTATAGTAACATTGATAGGTAAATAATTTATTTTAATTACATGGCTAGAAATATATGTGTTTTAAATTATTACTTGAAAATGAATGAACGTATAAGTCTGACTGACATGAGCAATGACTGCTTAGTATGTAAGTTGACTACATTAAATGCAAGGTAGGCCAATATCAGTCTACCACAACTCCTGCTTCATATGAAGATATAATCTATATCCTATATATCTGTAAAAAGAAGACTCATTTTAAATGAGATAGCTGCGTGATGTAAAATCCATGTATTATTAATACGAGCAAAATGGAGTGTACTTTTCTCCCTTCTTAGTTAAGATGGGGGTTCTGTAATTTTTCAGCATTAGATTATTTTAATAGTGTAACATTTACTACTTGAGTGAGATAAAATTCTCCCATATGTAAAATTTAAATACCATATATTAAATTTTAAGTAAGCAGATATCTGGAGAGACAAATTTTATATATATTTGTGGTCATTAGCAGTACTCCACATCATTTATTATCAAAATAACTGTATCTGAACATGGTGGTATAAGAGTAATATGAGAGAAATCATTGAATACTATTGTATGTCTTCTTTTAAATATATAGCGCCTAACGAAGGTAGTGGAGTATGTGGATATATGCTATTAGGATAAAAAATCATGTGATTAAATTTCACAATATATTAATTCCGAACTGATTGTAACGGTTTCTCATTCCCAGTTTCATCAGATTTGGAATATTAAGATGTATACAGAGTGACCATATAATTTTAACTTTAATGTTAATTTTATTCACACTAAAGGAAATGTTAATTTAGCCTTTAGTTGCAATATCTTTTTTAGTTCACTGAAGGATGATGAAGCTTGGACAAAATTCAATTGTATCACGATTCCTTTGGGTAAGATATACTTCATGAAACGTGAAATAAATTAATGATAAAATCTGTTCACAGTTGTGCTAGACACAAACCGATGGTACCACAAGACCCTTATTGTTTCGGATGAGATGAGCATCACCATTGGAGCTGAGTACGATTAATGGAACCCTACAAGAGCCAGGAGATATGAAGAGTTTTGTGTACCAAAGTGTGACACAGACTTATTGAGATGGAACAAGAAGAAGAAAGAATTCCAGCTTGAAAACTTTATAATGTAACAACATGTTGTCACTGTAGTACTGCTCTGAAAGTATGATATGTCATCATATCAATGTGATATTGTATTTTCATTGTCTCCTTAATTTACTTCATGTTTAAATGAAATGGAAAATTAAAACTTAAATATATAGATAATGATTTATTCTTATAATGAGTAAAAGAAAATTTCACACTGTTTCTTTTCATGAAATTGTAAAAATTGTTAACTGTTGAACACATGTCCTTATTGTTGTTTGTAATCAGTTTATTTACCTGATGCACAGTAAAGGATAACAGGACCTGAACTTTTAATATATCAGTCTTGTAAAGATGCTGCAGAAGGTACAGCAGAATTCATTGCTTTGAACAGATTATTGATATTTTATATAATGTAGTGTGCTTTGGTGAAGTTTGTAAGTGAAAGTTCATAAAAAACATAAGATTTAATAAGAGTTTGTTGATGGCCTTTCTCTTAGTTTTCTAATGTAACATGAAATTTAAAATAATATTACATTTTAGCATTATGTTGCACTGCTTAAAACTTTAATTTGAATGGGAAATCTTGAAGGTGAAACTTCTTCTAATGCTGACAGACTGCTGTATGCTACATTGCAACTATTTTCTATAGAAGTTACTTCTATGACATATTTCCACCTTATACTTTCATCACCAGGTTGATACTTTTATGTAATTGCTTGCACCATATTGCTTTCTGTAGTTCAAATCTTTAAAAACTGGTTAATACTACTTCTGATTATTGTTGAAAATTCAACAGTCTTCTAAAAGTTGGTTAAAGGGAGTTCATACTATTGTGAAAATTAACAATAACCATAGGTAATTTTAACTAAATTTTAGAACATTGAACTGATAAAAGCAATACATTACAGCAATCATATAACCATGTCTACTGGATGATGAATTTTTAAGTTTGAAATATTTCATAGAAATAGCATATATAAAAAAGTGACAACACTGTACAAGCACAAGAAAAAGTTGTGCCTCCAAGACTGTCCCTTCAAATTAAATTAGGAAAACTAAAATAATGCTGAGGTTATGTTCCCACAGAAAAATTCGTAAAATTACGTGGGAATAAATTTCATACTCATAATATACTGAATTTAGTAATACCAACATTTTTTACTCATTGATCCTCTAGTTCAAAAATACTTTCTATCAAAAGAAACTCCGTGGCCTGTTGTCCACAAGCGAACTATAGCGATCGAGCGACCTCCACTTGTCGGCGAAGTTAGTGCCAACTTTTGCGGATAGAGGGTGTCGCGTGGTCAGCCAACGAATCCCGACGTCCATCAATTTCGGTTTTTCTAGGCCAGAGCCGCTACTTTTCCATTCAAGTATCACCTCAATTATCCTCACGAGGCTGAGTGGACCCCATTCCAGACTCACTACTTCTCAGAAAATCTGGTAGCACCGTGAATCGAACCCAGGACCTGTAGATCTGTAGCCATGAATTCTGACCACTAAACCACAGAGGCAGTCCATACTTTCTATCATATCATGTTATTTTATTTACCAAGGATCCTCGTATAATTTTACTAGAAGTATACTTTTCACAACTTGTTCACTGAAAATATTCACATAATGTATACTGTCCTGACACAGGATCATACATGTGCAAGCTGGCTTTAATGCAAACTCAAAATATATAGATAAGTTTTGCTGAAGAATATGGTAATTTTTCAGACTGATATAGGAGTGACTATTAATAAATAATCCATACTGTTACTTTTAGACAGGAACATGTGTTACAAATTGGTTCATTCAAAATACTGATTAAAATCATAATAGATCCCCGCATTTATTTCTTATATTCATATAAGGACTAAAAATTAAACAAAATTACAATCTAACACAAAACCCACAAAATGCAAAATAATTACATCTATTTGTAATAAATTTGTGGCAATGCAGTTTTTGCTTCTGGAAACAAGAATATCCATAATCTAAGGTCTACTTCTTTCTTCCATTGAACTGAGCCAACTATTGGTTTCTGAAAACAATTAACATTTGATGTGAATTTTCTAGAATTAAACTTTATGCCAGCTGGTAGAAACCTTTCCTATTTTAAGTATTTGAAAATGTAATTGAGAAATATGAGCTACAATCAACATCCTTAATATTCTTCCTCTGCCTTACTTACACATTCAATCCACTGAAACCACTCTTATCAATTTGGTACATTTATTTTGACCATAAATAAATTTTTGAAAATATGTTTACTCTAAGAAATGTTTGTTGTGTTCACAAATGTAAGCTCAAGTTCTGTTTCAGGATCATGTCTGTCATGGGTAGTGTTAGCTATTTTTACAGATTTCCCTAAGGATATCCATATATGTAAATATGTGGTGACAACTACCACAATATAGCAGATCAGTATAGAATGTATAATATGTATGTTTTCAAAGGCAGTACGGTGTTGAAATATCTGATGTTATGTAATACAATTATATTGAACCTTTAATTACAAAACCTCATTGCTTTCAGTTATTCACTAGTTAGTGACATCCAACAAGTGAAAAGTATATTATTAAGTTACACAGCAGTTTTGGGAAATTATAGCAACATTGTGTTTTCTTCTGATACTATGCCTGAAACAGTGAAAAAAAGAAATACTTATTTTGACAGTAATACTATAAACGTCTTTCAAATTGTTTCAAAGTATTTCAAGTATTTACAGTCTTTTCTACTGGCATCAAGACTCTTAGAATAATGATTTATAAATCAATATTTGTAGCACAGAAAGCCAAAGAAAGCCTTGGACTAGGATATGTCACTGTGGAAGAAATTTCCAAAACTTTAGACTCTAATCCTATAGTGATTTGAATCACCTATCAAGAACCATGTTTCCCAAAAGATTCAAATTTTATGTCATACAGAATGGCAAAAAACAGAGATGTATTACAAAGTTCAGCTGTTTTAATAATGTGTTTGGTGCCTCAGCATCCATAATATTTTCAATCCAAGGAATTCTATATGGAATTACTAATTTCAGTATTTTTTAACATTTAATTATCATAATGAAGATAAAATAATGTCATTTTATAATTCATATTTTTATAAAATTTAGAAAAAAAAAAAAGATTGTAGAATTATGCATTTAAAAAGATAGGTGTGTGTGGATATAATCATTTTAGTTAGTTTGAATTTGTAAAGATTAAAATATACAAAAGTATAATTTTATCTGTAGTATTGTATGTGTGTGAAACTTGATTTGACATATTAAGGGAAGGAAACATATTGAAGACATTTGAGAAAAGGCTGCTGAGGAGAATATATGGACCTAACAGGGATGAAGAGACAGGCAGCTGGAGAATACTAGTGAGGAGGAGCTGTATAATTTGTATTCATGATCAAACAGTATTTGGAAGATAAAAGGAGGTTGGGTTTGGTAGAGTATATAGCATATATGGGAGAAGTCAGAAATGTACAACAAAATTTTGACCAGAAAACTGAAGGAAAGTGAGATCTTGGAAGAATAGAGATAATGTCCAAATGGATCTTATTGATAAAAAGGTGGGAGGGTACTTTTTGGATTCTTCTGGTTTCATAAAAGGGACATGCTGAGTAGATGAACAACCATTAGGTCTTCAAGAATGAATGTTATATGCAATTAATTAGTTTTAAAGTAATTCAAGAGTGTACAGTTAATCCTGATTCTTTTATATTCACCTATTGTTGTATGATTTGGAGAGGGGGGAGAGGGGAGGCTTTGCTCCTCTGTCACCTCACCACAAATGGAATTTACACAAAGACTAAAAATTCACATGTATTTCAGGACTGAACAGCAATCCACAATTTTACTGGCCAAACCCAGTAGCATGAATGTGAACTTACTCATAGACCTATCTTTTGAGTGGTACACTTTCAATATACTGTAAAGTTAGGCTTCTAACATATATCTGTCTAATATCCCACTTATAAATAATCCATCCCTTTTCTTTTGTTGTTAACATCATCATGGTAACATTCCTGTAATTTTGACTATAGTATTTTGAACAAAGTTAAGTTTCATGTAAAATAAGATGAACTAGATATAGGTGGGAGGATAATATTCAAATGGATCATAATGAAATAGGATGGGAAGGTGTGGGCTGAATTCATCTGTCAATGGATAGAGTTTAGTGGCAGGCTATTGTGAACACAGTAATGGACCTTTGGATTCATAAAATTCTGAGAATTTCTTAAGTGGCTGAGCAGTTATTGGCTACTCAAGAAGGACTGAACCCTGTGCTTTATTGAGTGCTGGGGAGTCACTGTGATACTTATTTAAAAAATAGTTATTATACCTTGTTTAATTTCTAACTTTTCTCTTTGCGGTGGAAGATTTTACCTCCTGAACTAAATGCATATCATATCACCTGTTTGTCATTCAGTTCTAGTTTTAAAATTGTAAAGATATCATCAATTAAAATTAAGTATGGAATCATATCATGACTAATACCCATTTATTGCAATCTGAGACTATGTACCAAATTGCACTGACACTTTTGTTTTTAGAACTACAGCCCTGAATGTAAGCAGAGACGTTGGAAAATATGTATAAAGAAAATGATGATTTCATGTCATCTACTCTTATTAGAAAGTTATGGTAGCTGGATATGTAGTTTATATAGGGAAACAAGGCACACTTAGAGACATTTAGTGAGGATGTCATGGGTATATCTATAAAATCAAAGTCCCAGCAACCATGGTACTCTTTTACACAGAGAAGTATTCTTAGGTAAGCAATGACATCTTAAGTAAAATTTAAACATCAGATAGCAACATATAAATTCTTGAATATGTTAACTCCAAGAAAATAGGTCTCCATAACACTCCAAGGAGAGTAGATAATTTGGTTTATTTGGCAACTTAAATAAATATAACAGAGTGGATGAGATATAAATCTGGTTTCTGAAAAATTTTTAACAATTCCTTAGTAAATAATAAGACGCTTTTATTCACACATGTATACATAAGCTGTCTTTAGTACTTACTAGTGGTCCTCATTCATTCATGCATATCCCAACATCAGTAAACATAATATCCCATCAAAAAAAGGTTCAATTCCATACATTTAACTCCATCACCAAAGTCAAGCACATTCTGGACAACTCCAATATATTTCGTGAAATTTGAAGCCAAGAATAATATCTCATTTTTAATGCATGCAGCTTTGAAACCTCCTCAGAATCTAAATTCTCAGTGAATAATCAGCAATACCACTGGTGGCTTCAGATAGTACGTTTAGCCTCCTACATGTGATCTTCCTTATTTCCTATGCTATTTTCAGATGACTGGTGATCTGAAACTTATACAGTGTCCCAAAAGATTCTTGTTCTGTCTGTTAATTGAAACCAAATTCAAGGATCCTTGCATTGACAAGATGATGACATTATTCAACAGTAGAATCTCCATGCAGCAACATCCAGCCTAAGTCATAGCTGAACACTAGGAAAGTCAGAGGCAAACCCACTCTCAGTATTCAAGTCTTGATATTTTCATATTAAGCTGTTATAAGGATATTATATTTAAGCATCCTGTTGCACTCTACACGACAAATGACACAAACTCCGTCCCAAGTGCAAACAATATATATTATATGTCTTTGATCTTGCTCTCTTCTACACTACATGTTTCGGCCTCTAGCGGCCATCATCAGGTGTATACCCTTACGTTGATGCCACACTGAACCCAGTCTAAAATTTAACATTTAAAAAACACGTTGTTACTTTCTTCGTTATTATCAACATCTACCTTGTTGATATCTCTCAGGTATGTAGATTAGTAAAGACAAGCAGCGGCATGCACACAGGAAGACTACACAGAATAACACCTGCATAGTGTGGAAACAAGAACTAGCCGCTGCAGCACTTTAGACATAGGGCGAGTAACCCTAACAATTTTAAATTTAAAATTTAAAATTTAGAGAAAATTTTAAAGGATTTTAAAATTATAACTAAAGATTTTATAGTGCTACTACAGGAAAATCAAAATTGATGTGTGCAAAATAATCTACATACCAGACAAATTTGTATAGTTCATACTTCTTAAAAACAGCTGCCATACCATATGAACTGTCAAATATAATATGTGAATGTGAGGTCTGTTCCTCAGGGAGAAAGGTGACTGTGATGATAGGAATTTAAGTAGTTTTATTTTTTAATATATGTAAATACAGCAGTAAAATCCCTGGGTATGTCACTGAGTGTGGGATACACGATCCACCAAGATAGACTTGATAGGATTCTGACGATGGTGTATACTGTACTTCTTTTGGCTTGTTTTGGACTTCATCCATCGTCAGGTATGTAAATCACTGGACGTGATTGAGACTAGCTCTTTCTAGTCATGTAGATCATGTAGATTTATACTACATTGCAAAAGCAACGGTGGCTGCTTACTTTCCATGTGTGCACACGTATGAAAAATAAGGAAGGATTTTGGCAGTTAGTGAAGTAATAGAATTGTGCTCAAATGTCAAACAGTTTTTGGAATGTGATTCATTCTCTGAAGCAGTATACATTGAAGTGCCCTACTGGTTCTTAGAATAAATTTTCTATTTATTTTACTGTGTTACTTTGAATAATATCTAAATTTAGCCTCTTCCAGAAAATTCAATGCTAACAGATCAATTAATTTTAATTTCCATTTCACTCTGTTAGGCACAAAAATTATTATTTTAGTGTACCTTGTTCTATCATGATACATGCATCAAATGATTTATTGGAATTGTAACAAAACTAACTGCAGATTAATACATTTTGAAGATCTGGAGTGATTATATTTCACAAAATAAGACGGTAATTAGTAAGTAAATAAGAACATTGTGTGTCTATATTTCCTTTCAGTGTTGCCTACCTGTAAATATTAAGTGAATGATTCTGTCATTTGTTACCCTATCATGGGCCCAACAAAGTGAATCACAAAGAGTTCTATCTTCTGGGATATAGCACTGTTTTGTCCAATGATAGTTAACCAGTGTTTGATAGGAACATACCCGTTAAATTTTTGGAGTCAGAGAATGAAACAAGACTGAAACTAGCCTGAAGCAGGTGGTAAGTGGACTTCCATAAAACTGCACAGTATTTTAACATGAGATAAAACTCTTTAGTCACTGCTGTAAGAAACTCAAATCCAAAGGGAGTCACATTTATGTTGTGGACATATGTCAGCAAATAAAATAGTGTGTTTGTAACAGAGATCATTCTGATATTTGATTGCAAGTTTAGTATGGTTGTAATGGATACTGTTTTTTTAATTTATAAATGTGAACTGTAGTGCAATCTTTGGCAACCAGTCACAAGGGAATAGTAAGATTTAGACTTACAAAAAAAAAATAATCTTTACAGTCCCTCTAATTTCCAATTATTCTCTTTCTCTAGACCAAAGCACCATACCATGAAACCATATAGGGGACATGGATTGAAACATTCTTAAAATTTACACTACCTGGAGACAGTAGTTAACTTTATACTAGAGCCATTTTCATTCGTGGAGAGTGAGGTTCCTATAGCTGAGTGATTTCCACTGAATAGGAAGTGGGCAGACATCAGTCATTACAGACATAATGTTGAGAAAATGGCAACTCTTCTCTTGGGAATTCAGTGAGTCTCTAAAATATCACATTACTGTCTAAGCTATTGTGGCATCAATCCACAGAGCAATATGTTGTAGTTACTGTAAAAACAAGATTATGAAAATTATGACTATGTAAAAGTGAATACCTGTTACAAATGTCATTATGGAAAATGTGAAGTTTAACCACCAAATAAATTACAGTCTTTAATAATAAAAATGGTAAGGTAAAGCTATCTCTGTAACTGGGTTGTGAGAAGTTGAGCCTCCCACATTTTCTAGACAGACGGCTCAAACATGGTGGTAAGGTTGTCAGCTTTAAGCGCCAGCCACCTTTTACCCCCAGAAAGATTCTATTAGAGACTGAGTCGACCCCAGGGCCATAGTGCAGCTGGAAGGATTAGGTAAATTGGAAAAAAAAAAGCATTCAATTACTTCATCGGGACTCAAACCTGCGACCTTCTGGCTTGTAGCATAGTGCCTCAACCAGTTACGCTAGCACCTGCTCAGCCTTTTTATGATAAGAAACAAAGGGAATGATCTCACTGAGGTGAAGTTTTCAATGGAATAATTATTGAAGAGTGTCACAGCGCAGGCAATTACTACATCATACATGACAATTTCTATTTACTAATATGCCAGTTCATGTGTGATGTGTAGTGCACAAAATGACACAGTGGATACTTACTTTTATTCATTCCACCTCTACTGAATATTCTTATAAGAGCACTGAATTGTGCAGTTGGCCTGAACAAATTATGTACGTTCTTCTCATCTGAGACCAAACTTCTGAGCTGGCACTTGGAAGAAAACAGAGAAAGAAACTCTTTCAATAATAAAAAGTTATTATAATAGTCTTTGAAGCAAATGTGATAATTCCACTAATTATCTTGTAGCAATAACCTCAAACACATAGACATTGACAGATTGTAATTTAAAAGGACACAAATAAATACAGTCAAACTGGACAGTCCAAAAAATTCATATTTGAGGAATTATGATCTGAGGCATTGTGACATGTGATATTGAGGGTGCAGAGTTTGGCATTTGTAGTTTTAGTTCGTGTACAGTTAGTAAATTACTCTCACTATAATACATTAGGCAGAGTGTAAAATAAAAATCTCACAGGTATATTAATATTTCAGTGTGTCGTTAAAGAACTTGCCTCTTCAGCAAAATGGCTGGGTTGCATAAGTCGGTCTGAAAATTCTCTAATGTATCTGAATTTATTAACACAATGCATATATATAGGTAGATACCTTTATCTGTATCTATCTAGATATATAGCAAAATAAACAGCTGCGGCTTATTTTTGTAATTATTTCGTCATATAGCCAATTGGTCCACTAATTTCCATAGTTATGCCTCTGTCGGTTCTCATCTCATTTATTTACATTCCATAAATCCACTACATATAGGATAAGGAATTAGTCATTGATAGTACAAATAACACTACATAGAAATAACAATACAAGATTCATTACATTATTCAATACCATAATAGATCACAGTTAATTATTATAGTCAAATTTACAATAAAAGTATTCTTTCAAGGAATAAAACGAGTGCATCAACAAAAATATTCTTAACACTTTTTTAAAATATTTAACATCTTGAGCCAAGTTCCTTATATTAGGAGGAAGCCAATTAAAAACCTTAAATCCATGGTAGTACACTTCTTTCTGAAATACAGTCAACTTACATATAGGATAATGGAATTTATTATTATATCTTGTATTCCTATTATATAACTTAGAATTTAACTTAAATTGATCTTTATTATTAACCACGAATCCTGAATACTGTTCTGAAAAAGAATTAACTGTAATCATTCCCTTGCCTTAGGCAATGTATCTTTCCTATGCTAATTTGCAAGTCACAGTCTTCAGTAGTGATGTAATATTTTCAATATACTGTTCCCATTTCAAAATTACAAGTCTTATTATTGTACACAAGGTTTTATATATTCAAAAGTTACTCAACCTGTTCTAAATGCTTTGTGGGCTTTTGAACCTGGTAGCATGGAAAGACAACTATTTAAATTTCTATAACAAAAAATTTATTGTTGTTAACAGAGTACACAGACTAGCAGGCAGGCAGAAGGTTCAGAAGCCAGCGTAGTGTTATAGGTGGCTCCCTTCAGAGAGAGTTGCTCAGATGTTGAAGCTAGTGTGGAAATGGATATGGCAACCGGAGTGTGTAGTTCATATGGCAGGCTGTGGTGGAGTGGCAGGTGGTGCTGCAGCTGGGTTGAAGGTGAGGTTGAAGGTGATGTTCCTGCTGGCAGTCCCGTTGCGCATGTCGGCCGGCTTGACCTTGTCGGTTGATATGGCGACAGGCCTACCGTGTCTTCTTTCTCCGTGACAGGACCACTTAGTATGGGGGCTCCAAAGACCGGCGCGTTGTGTCCTGATGGAGGAAGACGTTGGTGCAGTTTTCGTGGTCGCTGTGCACGAATGTAGTTGGGGAGGCATGGCGAGCTGACAGAACAGGTCTGAGGCGGTCCATGTGCTGGCGGAGCTGGGTGATGAAGTGAGCTTGATCAACTGGGTCGGCTGTCGTAGTCAGTAGCTCGGCGGGGATTCTTAGGGGCTCGCCGTATACGAGCTCTGTTACTGATGCCTGCAAGTCATCTTTAAATGCTATGCGGACTCCTAGGAGAACCAAGGGAAGCGCCTCTGTCCACTGTCGGTCCGCGTGCCTTCAGCGTCCGGTGGAAGTGTCCCTCGAGTCCGTTAGCTGAGGTGTGATGGGCGGTTATCCGTGAGAGCTCAGTGCCACACGGATTGGCCAGGGAGTGGAAGAGTTGAGATCCCAATTGACGTCCCTGGTCAATGGTGATGGTCTGCTGACAACCGATGAGAGGTATCCAGCCGGACAGTAAGGCGTGTGCCATGGTATCTGCTGTGCTGTCCGGAATGGGGACGATTCCTGGCCAGCAGGTAAAACGGTCGACTGCAGTGAGGCAGTATGCGTAGCCCGCTGACATCGGAAGGGGCCCCGTGAGGTCTATGTGGACGTGCAGAAATCGGGCTGCCGGCGGTGTAGAGTCGCCCAAATGAGTGACTGTGTGGCGGGAGACTTTGGAGCGCTGGCAGGACTGGCAAGCATGTGGCCAGGTGCGGCAATCCTTCTGCACGCCTGGCCACACAAAACGCTGTGCGACCAGCTTCGCCGTTGCTTTGGTGCAATATATACACTTGTCGAAAGACCAAGCATATTCATAAGAGACAAACCCATCTTCTCTTCAGAGAGATTGTTACATAAGGACTATGACCGCAAGGGTTCAGTTGTAAAAGAAATATTTCTGGTCGTAATCCTCAAGGGACTTGGCCCAAAGTTGTAAAGTAACTCTGACTCTAATAGTTTTAAAATATAAAAATCGTTGGAGACTGAAGTTTCTCTACTATCCGACCCAAAGTTATATATATGTAGGAAAACCTGAGATTATGCAGGCCTAATTATGGAGCCGTTGTCTAGCACTGCCTACCTCCGCACCACTTCTCTACTGTACTTTTCCGGCTTTCAACAATCGTGTCACGTCACATGTATGTTTATATGGTATTGTAACGGTCCTTTCTTTCTGCTTGCACTATTATGTATTTCCGGAGTTAGACGAAGACAGAAAGGTGTTCTCATAAGCCTCCTTTTTATTTTATTAGATAAGGAAAGTAAAATGTTAAACTAACCCTGTAACAGGCCGTGGAGGCCCATAGGATTGTGAGACGTCGAGGCTCCCACAATTTGTATACAATCGTCTCACAGATGGCGGCGAGGTTGTCAGCCTTAAGAACCGACCGGTCGGCCTCTCTTTACCCCTAGAATGATTCCCGATACTTATTTATGTTAGAGGCTGAGTCGACCCCAGGGCTAGAGTGCGGCTGGAGGCATTAGATAAATTCAAAGATCCAATGACCTAATCGGGAATCGAATTCGCAACCTTCCGGCTTGTAGCATAGTACCTCAACAAACTACACTACCGCGTGACCCAAATAAGGAGAATAAACCGATAATAAATACACTTCCGGAGCCTGAATTTCGTGTACGGTATAGACATGCACTTATATGCTGCACCTGCATTGTAGGCAATACTTCGAGTTGTCGTGTAATACGGGCGGACTAAACGCCGTATCAATCCGTTCAACGTAAGAAAGGAATTTCCTTCTTTCTGGTTTGAAAACCACTTACATCTGTATCCTCTCTATTTGACTCGTCTGTCTCCAACGAAATATAAATATAGTTACTTTACGTGTTTCATATTTACATTTTTCTTCAATTAAAACTTCCTATAATTGCACTGAAATTCAGCTCCATGTTATACATTACACAAAATAGAGTAAATCCTTTTACATACGTATATCCTACATACTCAAAGACCGCCTGTGTTTGTCGCTTTTAAAAACGGCTTCTTATCTGCGTGATATATATATCAATCAATTAGAAAGAAAATAACTGTAGTTATTTTAAAACTGAAATGATTACAAATCCTGCTACTTCGGCTCTGATTCGAAATGAAATTGATTGGATACCTGGGAACAGGAAAATCGACGATGTTTTTCTTGCGGGGTTTTCTGTATTACCGGCGGGCCAGAGTGCGTGTGTCGTGACATGAAGGTTTTTGAGCAGTAACCACCCGGTAACCACTTCCGATACTCCAGTACGTTCAGTGCCTGTGTTCGGTATTCTGTGAGTCGCCCTCACTGCCGGAAGAGTGGCGGTAGTAGTAGTGGTCTCTGTCGTATACAGAGTAATTTCGTTTTAACTGAACAGGTTTAACATTAGTTCAAGAGTTCAAGAGCCTTAGGCAAGTGCAGGTTGTGTTTCTTGGCAGTCAGTGATGCTAGTATGAACTGTGTACTGTATGTTGATTAGTGAAGACTGATATTTCACAAGGTGGTTTTATTTTAACGCACTTCTTATCCAACAATATTTACGAGTATAATATACAATACCTTTGGTACAGAGTAGAAGCTATTTATCTTTAATTATGTAAAGAAAACTGATACTAGTAATACATTTTATTCAGAATATGACACAATTATCTAAAATTTTCTGTTTTAGAGGACGTAAGCTCTGTGAGTGTTCGACGAATTTGGGAGAAATATATAGGTTCATTCTTGCAGACTTTCAAGGAATTGGAGTAACTTGTTATTTTGAGTGATGTACTTAGAAACTTTGTTGTTAATTGGTTCGATTGTAGTCTTAAAACGTAACTCAATTTATGTGCTTCGAAGTAAATTCGTGTTATAACTTGATGGGATAAGCAAAGTTCTTGTTTTGTACAACTGTCCGTCAGCAAGAGGTGCTTACATCGACCAATATGCACCTCAGGGGCAAGAATGTCTTTTTCGTGTGGACTTTACGTCATTCTACAAATCAGTCGTTATGAAGTCTTTCAGTATTTTGTTCTAAATTTGGACTGTATTAATATCAGCTGTTCTGTACTTATAGGAACCTGCTCTTTGGGATATAAATTTTCTCATCTGAATAACATATCATTTAATTAATGTGCCACGTTTATAAACTAATAGAAGGTATGGTACTGAAAATATTTTAACAGTATTATCCATAGGACAGAAAGTCCAATGTAAGATGCGATTCTCATCAGTTCATTCAATGGTAACATGAATACCGAATCGGATGGGACAAGCAAGGGCCCAAGAATTCTGAGAAACAGAAACAAGACTCCTCGTCTGGGAATTCTTCACTTCGAATCACGAAGGAAGACAAAGGTAAGCTATCGTATTGCTTAATCAGTTTCACTGTTTATTTCTTATGTCTAATACACTGGAGTAAGGTAAAGTCCAGGGTCGCGCCACAGCTCAAGCAGTTAGTCGCTGGCTTCCCACCGCGGTGGTCCGGGTTCTAACCCGGGTCTGATCAAGTGGGATTTGTGGTGGACAAAGTGGCGCTGGGGTAGGTTTTCTTCGAGTACTTCGGTTTTCCCTGCCAATCTTCGTTCCACCAATTGCTCCACAATCACCCTCACCTATCATCTGGGGCTGGTACAATAGGCCAGAAGTGGCCGCAGTACAAGGGACTTAGTCCCACGCCACTAGGAAAAAAAAAGTGAAGTCCATCCCCTCTACGAACCAGGTTACGTCATACTTTCTGTATGAAATCTTAAGGAAGAAATATTCTGTGTATATATGATTGCGTTTCCTAGCGGCTTATGCATATCGGAAGTATGTTAATGCAATCTAATGATTGCTAATGATGACGCAAAGGTATGTATTAAGAACTGAAATTGACGTAACCTCGTTCCCATAGCAGATGGAGCATAAGAGTTAAAATTACACAAAACAGGCAAAATCACAAGCCAAAAACACATTTTCCACATTACGATTATCGCCATCATATTCATTTAGTAGCCAAGGAGGTACACAATTTCCTGACGCCTTTCTCCCCCATTCGATTACGTATCCCGCAGAGAACCTGAGTAACCGCGCCTGGCCATCTGCGTGCAATCCTGCCAGACACACAGTATAGATCGTATAGATGCTAGCTGCATAAAATTTGATATGTTCTACCTTGTTCACATACAATTTTCTGT
Organism: Cryptotermes secundus; assembly: GCF_002891405.2. Taxonomy (NCBI): domain Eukaryota; kingdom Metazoa; phylum Arthropoda; class Insecta; order Blattodea; family Kalotermitidae; genus Cryptotermes; species Cryptotermes secundus. The sequence continues at coordinate 306,079 of NW_019721529.1, forward strand.
CAGTAATGCAATTATTTATTTGTTCGTTCATATTTGCTTTCGCAAAATGTTTCGGCCCTAAACGGCCATCCTCATGTGTCTCATTATGCCAAACCTGATACACTGCACTATGTATTGTCCATTGCACACGCGTGTAACTGAACATTTCGTAATTAAAATGTTACAATTGCACTCAGCTCTTGTGAGATAAAATCTTACATGTTATTTGGTTTGTTTCATTCTGGTCCGTCACACAATATTATAAAAAACTTCACCAGTCACACTGGACGGAATTGTTTTATCTTTTAATATATTTACATGTTATAGATGACTGCATTTAAAATCAATTAAAAATCGTTAAAATTTTAAACTATATAAAACTCATAATTCCACCTCATAAGGGACGTCGTCCACTTGTCTAAGCAACGTATTCTTCTTCAGTGGTTTACATTGCAGCGGCTCACTCTTTCCATATGCAAGCCCGTTGTTTTGTCTGCAATTTTCCCCCTTGATTGTCCGTTGTTCCCATAAGCCGCGTATGGTTTTGTCTTCGCGTGTGCAGATGACGCCCCTTACGCCGTGGTTATTTTTGTTGTGCGCACATATTTGGTGTGTTGGTTTCTTTCCTTTGTATTGTATGTAGCTGTATACTGGGTGCTGGGGTTAAAACAACCGGAGCGTAAAGCTGGCCGCTCACTTCCATCTAGTGCCGAGTCCAAGAAAGATGGAGTTATGGTTCCGTATGTCTTCATGGCATAGTACTTAATTAATTAAGCACGGGGACAACTTCTGCTTCATGTCCTTGCCGCTTTAGGCCCGGGGAAATGAGCCCCGATATCCATTGGATAGGAGGCTGTGTGGGCCCCAATTTCGGTCTGGACGCTGACAAGAAGAGGAAAATCTTGCACTGCCGGGAATTGAGCCCGGGCCGTCCAACCCATAGACCGTCGCTATACCTATTGACCTATGTCTTCATGGCATAGTCTTCAGTTAATTAAGCACAACACAGCACAACACAGCACAGCACAGCATGGAGTTCGTTTTTTTGCCTTGCTTCGATAGTAGAAAATGAATGCGAACATATGCCTTATCAAACGTGAACTTCAAATGCCACTGAGAAATGTGCCTGTCTCACGATGGTTCTTCGCTTGGTTTATGCTTCGACCCTGAAGACCCTGAATGTGTGGGCGCAGGTTTCTTCGCAACGTCGGTTGCCTTTCAACGGACTACACGTTAGCAAGGTAGCAAGTACCAAGTACCAAGTAGAGTTCGGCTTGTTACCTGCTTCATGCTAGTTTCTTGCTCGGCTTATTCTTCGACCAGGAACATGAAGACAGTTCCTCTGAAACATCGGTTGACTTTCATTTGGCTGCACGGCGTTGTATCTCAGACGATAGAACTCTTAAGGGATTACTTTGTCTGCAGCCGGATTATTTTTAATAGATAAATGATTTCCATTTTACTATTTCCAATTTCTCGTTCAGTTCAACGGGCCATTTTTAATATTAATTGGCTCTAGGAATATTGCAACCAAATGTTATCTAGAAATATATTCTAGAAGATATATCACTTCGTTCATGTGACATGTCATTTTAACGTGATAATGTTTTAAATTCATTTAATGCCACGAAGCACACTGATTATAGGTACCGCCTGCTTTAACGTTGCTTGAAAAAGAAATTCGGCTAATATGATAAAGGAAAATGCTGTTATTTTATAATTAACTCTTCTCCTGTAGTAGAAGTCGGGATAGCGACAGGCTGCGGGCTGGATGGCCCAGGTTCGATTCCGGTAGTGCAAGATTTTTCTCTTCTCCACAGCATCCAGATCGGCTCTGGAGCCCACCGAGCCTCCTATCCAAAGGGTATCGCTGGGACGGTCTTTCAAACGAGGGTAAAGTGGCAGGGGCATGAAGCTGACCACTCACCTCCACCTAGTGCCAAGGTTAAGAAAGATGGGGCTATACCTCCACTCCCCCATATATCTTCATGGCATGGTGCTTGTGTAGTTAAGCATAGGGCAAATTTACCTTACCTTCCCTTATAATAAAACCTAAATTCACATGCAGCTGTTCGTTGTTGATACTTTTCCAAACTGTCAGTACTGTACAATGGATGAATACACAATGAATAATAAGGAATCAATGTGCAGTGCTGTCACACAAAGTAAAAGGAAGTCAGTAATAAGTGTATAAATTATTTAATATATCGTGGTGAGTAGAGCTATAAAATTACCGTGAGACTTGCGGATACACCAGAAACTTTCTAGGCAAGGGTTCAGTAAACAAGTTTCCGTGGAAAAGAATAAGCATGCAACAATTGAGATATTGTTGGAAGCCTGGTTTTCTGTTGGTCTGTGCTGAGATGTTATAACAGAGACAATTGGGGCAGCCAAATAAGTTTTATATGGTACAGTGCGAAGAGAGAACTTGAGTGCATGAAGCTGAAGAATCTCCATTGTTAGAAGCAGTTGTCAGGGAATAACTGTTGAAGACAGAATATGCTAGAGATCAGGGGTGGCACTGTTATTACTTGTACTTGGGTGTGTAAGTGGTCAATAAATTGAGTCACCAATCCAAACTCCTACTACTGCTGCTTGGAATACTATATGGTATTCCAACAAAGACATAACACTTCAATTGGGAACCTGCCTGTTTCTGGGGGTACTTATAACTCATTTATGGAGAACAACCACAAACACCTCATACATGTCATCATTCGCCTAACCCCAAAATTTCTGAGAACGTCAAAATTGTAATAAGGAAATATCATTTATTAATATAAAAAATTAAATTGTTTTAAAACATATTCTACCTATCTTGAGTACTGTAGGATAATCACTTAAAAATAGTCTTAGATGTTTTAAACATAAGTTTGTGAGCAAATATTCTTGCTCTTGAACTGTATTATCTTCCATATCAGCATATACCAATCTAATACTTCTGAAATTTTAATGGTTCCTTATGGGAAATTCTGCCAAATCTGATCAGAGGGAACTTGCATGTTTTACACCTTGCTAAATGGTTTATGATTCAATATTAAAGCTACTCTTGAAGTTGTTACATCAAAAATCTTTCCATGATCTCTTTCACTTGTATGAAATGATTGCAAATTAGTTTTCTTACAACTAGCAATACACTGCTTATTGAATTTTCACTTGGCTGACAAATTTCAGTGATCATTAGATGGCAGAAGAGTCTGAGTTCAGCAAACATCCATGAATTTAACAAGTTCTTTAGAGTTATATGTACATGAGCATGACGAGAGACAATCTTATCAAGTGAACTGCTGTGTTCATTACTTATCACTCTACGTAACACACACCCAGTTTTTCTTCATGTCACCATCAATGTGGGTTCTCTACTTGTTTTGAATTGACCCTTCATTGCTTTTCTAGGGATCCAAGTTTCTGTACTCTTGATATCTCAGAAGCTGAGAGAAACCTCTTCAATGTCAAAACAGATTTCCATGGTTGCCTGTCTGATGTTACTGGCAGATCAATAATGTAAACTATGTAAGATTTGAGGCTTTCACGGCGGTGACTATGAAGAAAGCAGTCTTCTGGGATTTGGCACCGTGTATATGTGGTGTTAACCGACGTTTCGGAGGAACGTATCGCCTCCATCTTCAGGGTAGAAGAAAAAATATATAAGAAATCTGTGTATCATATGTTCAAAATTTTGCAAGAATCATAGGCTCCACATTCTTTTACAAAAAACTTGTTTAAAATTGGAAGAAATAACTAAAGAGAAGATACATTATTTTCATATGCAAGAGCATATCACTAAAGACTAAGTGTGCTCTGTGGATTTTTCTTGATGAAACATACAAGGGGAGTAGCAGTGTGTTTGGAAACAACATGGATCCACCTCATCTAAAGATATTTCACACAGCAGCAAGCTCAGGAAAAGTGATGCTAATACTGTTATCTTAACTCAAAAAAGGCATTATTCTTCAGCACTGTCTACCTTAGATGCAAGCTATAAATTGTGTTTACTACATAAATACACTTAAAATTCATTTGAGGAACATTATTCAGCCAAAGACTGGAGTTCATGACAAAACGGTGGTTTTCACTTCAAGATAATGTGCAGCTGCATAATACATGCAATAACAAAGGCACCCTTCAGACAACAGTGGAACACCTGTAGAACACTCACCCTACAGTCCAAATTTATGGGTACTGCCAGTGCTTGTACATGAGCTATGAGGGCAGAAATTCAGCACCAACACTAAAGTGAAACAAGCCACTGCTGCTTCCATACACAGGCTGTACTTGTTGCTTTAGGCAGGGGGGGGAGGGGGTTGAGCGGATTGGTGGGATTAGAAGATCAGTTGGTTCTGAAGAACTCTATGGTTCCTGCTGACCAGAAAATTAAGTGGATGTTTCAGGCTACAGTGGTTATTCCAAAGTGGGAACAGACTGGTGGTCCTCCTTAATGGTGGGGTCAAGAGTGGCCTAGCTCAGGGGGAGATGTCACTCATCTTGGGTCGTGTTGACAGACCATGACTTGGGTGACCAAGAGTTGCATTCATATGCTGAAACATTCGTGCACATAGCAACACAGACCGATAATTCACAGCAGGTTTATTAGCAACTTCATTTTATAATTCACAAGTCCATTCTTGTATTTGAAGTTGGAGTAACACTTAACATACACACTGTTTATTGATGGCCTAATACTTAAGAGTGTAGATAATTTAGTTGGAGCTGTGCTGGGGTATGTGTACCTCCAGTGAATGAATTTTATTGTGTTCCAGCCAGGATTCCTAAAGAGAAGTGTCTGCTCCAAATTTCAGGGCAAAGGATATAGCACCTCAGGTCCTACTTAGCAGGATTGGAGCATATTGGGGCACTCCTTAATGTGCATTCCGCAATTATAGAAAAAGCAGTCTCATTACTTTTAAATGACTCGGTAAACAGGTTCCCATGGCAACGAATATGCAAGCAACAAATCAAGTACTGCTGGGATATAACGATGGAAATGGTGTTTTCTTTCAGATCTGCTCCAAGGCTATATAATGAGGATCCAGTGCCAGCTGAATTATAATCAAGGGAGTCTCTTAAGACAGCAGTCAAAGATGACTGAGAAGAGATGGCAAGAAAGAAATTAGGCTATACAAAGAAGGCTTCATGTGTGCTACAGTTACAGTGAGTGAGAGAGAAAGAGATTTTGTGTGTGTGCGCGTGCACGTGCATGCATGATGAACTGTAGAGTGTGTAGATCAATGATAGCATTGTATTACTTGTAGTTAAGAGTTGAGTGTATAAGTGCAATAAATCCAATTATCCTACCCAAATCCCATCAAAGTCATGCATACCCAAAAAAAGTGACAACTTTACAGAGCAGAGTCCTTCAGAAGCTAAGAGTTGCTCATTTGGACAAAGAAACTCGTCGTTTCTGGAACCCAAAGGTTCCGCTGTCATATATGTTGGTCTCTTGGTTAGGTTAACCACTAGACATGGAAACTCAAAAGTTTCATAGTCAACTATGCTAGCTGCATAAATTAATCCTGGTTGGATGATTTGGTGTTGGATAAAACATCTTTCTCTAGTGTTTTGCATTTTACTATACGTTCACTATATGGGGGAATTATGACAAGTGTTTTCTTTTGAAAAAGCCTATGATTCAGTTAGGAGGGAAGTACTGTACAATATTCTGATAGAGTTTAGGATACCCATGAAACTAGTTAGGTTGATTAAAATGTGTTTAAACGAAACGTATAGTAAAGTCCATGTAGGTAAACATTTGTCTGATAAATTTCCTATCCAGAATGGTTTAAAACAAGCAGATGCTTTATCGCCACTCCTTTTCAACTTTGCTTTAGAATATGCCATTAGGAAGGTCCTGGGAAACCAGGTGGGACTGAAATTAAATGGGACACATCAGCTGTTGGCCTATGCCGATGATGTGAATCTACTGGGTGATAATCAGGGACCGGATTTTTATGCCCTAATAACCCCTTAAATATGTACGCATTTATGCATGAAAAACTTCCGAAATATGCACTAAAATATGCACATAAAAATTTATACCAAATATTAAATTGATTTTACATTATTTTAAGACCAACAAATCAATATTTAAGTTCATTTTATGTAATCATTGAACGATTCACTTGCAATAAAAAGCTATACTTAAATATAAACCATGCAACAAAGCCAACATACTTCATTACAAATTTAAAAAACCAGTGGTACTCACATTTAGCTCTCTGAACTTTCAACTACTCTTCTGTTGCAGTTTACAATTTCTAAATATTTTAGGTTTCCCATTGTTAGTCGCCACCTATTGTCTCATAAGATGTCCTTATAGCGGGAAAATCTTCTTTCCACTTCACAGAAACTTAGGGGTTCACGTACAAAAGCCGCTATTTGCTACACTGTTAGTGATTTTTTACTCGGCAGTTCAGTACGTTTACCGGTTAAAATTTCTTCAATTTCACAAATTTGTTCATTTCCTTGATTTTTTGAAAGAATGCTGTGTACTTTTTCCTTTACTACTTCACCAACTCTTCCAGGAACCGAATTCAATTTGGAAACAGTGGTTTTGAACACACTTGATGACTGTATTGCTATTGCTTGCCTCCAGTGAGGAAATGGCGAATGGAAGATGAGAGATGTAAGTAGATATATAGGAAAGAATAGTTTCTAGTTCTGCGTTTTTAGTACATCTTGGGCAAGTTGAATTGATGGTGCACTTTTGGGATCAAATGTATTCACGATATTCCTAAGTTTCTAAATGTCCGGTATAATAACTTGCTGCACACAGCCACGAGCCCTAGCACGTTAAAATTGGTTCTGGCAGAAGTGGAACGCTCCGTGCTCCTGCTTTCAAGGCTTCTTTTCTGTATGGCGCTTTAACAAATACATTCTTCACAGAAGACACCAACTTGTCAACAAGCAGAAAATTTTCACGAATTATTTCTGCAACATGGTGCAGCCCATGGGCAAGGCAAGTCAAATGTGTCATATTTGGAAATATAACTTTAAGAGCAGTACTGGTTTTCGTCATATAACTAGCGGCATCAGTTACAAAGAGCAATACGCGCTCATACTGAATGCCATTCGGCCATAGTAAATTCATGGAATTGATAAAAAATTCAGAAACTGCGGAGCTATTTGCGGTTTCAAATTCCTCTACCGCAAGAAGATATGGGATAGATTGTTCATTCTTATTAAGGGATCCAACTATAGAATTTGCAATAAACCATCCCTCACAATCTTATCTCTAATGCTTTCAATTGTAAGATCGTAACACTGCTTCACGTAGTTTTTGCGCACAGTGGATTCATCCGGCACTCTGCACTGTGTATACTTCTCTATGAAGTTTCTCAGAGTAGGATTGGTTAGTTTCCAGAGCAGAATATCTGCCGCTAAAAAGGCTTCGCATAAATCAAAGGAAAACTGTGAAAAACTATTATTAGAAAATTAACTAAGCAATTTTTGAACAGGAGCACTTTTCGTGGATTTAATTTTAATATTCTCTTTGTGTATATTAGTGTTCAAATGCTGAAGCACTTGAAAGCATTTTTCACAACCAACTGTTTTCTCACACGCTTGGCAATAAAGAATTTCGTTACCCGTACTTATGATCTCTCCTTCGAAGTCCCGTTGATACAGCTGTAATTTAGTTTTCTGACTTACTTTCACTTTCGGCATGACTATAGAAAGCTAAACAAACTTAACTACAGACTAGTCACCACTAATGTGAATGGCCCCCACCTTCAAATGAAGAAGCGTAACGAACCTCATGGAGACTTCGGAAATAAATAAGTGAAGTCCCTTATCGGTTGAATAGTATTACGTTGATAGCGGCTACATGTGAACTCTTCCGACTAATCTCTTCGCGGCCACTTTGATGGTACGCGGATGAGGCAAGTTATGAGTAGAGGGATCGGGGAAGTCCCATCCTGGGTATTGCATCAGAAACATGAATCATGACGAAATGTTGAGTCAAATATGTAACATATTCCAATATGGAAAAGAAAAATTGATTGAAAATTTGAACATAAAATTAAAAAATAAATATGACAAAATTTTAAAAAGGAAATATGCAGTATAAATAGAGATCTTCGAAAATATGATGCTTATTCATAAAACAGGCAAAATATGCATTTATATGCACCATCAAACCATGTCCAAAATTTAAGAAATGAAGTAATTCATACATATATCCAAACGAGCATACTTTCTGGTTGCAAGGAATAAATAGGCATTTGCATTAAAATCCGGTTCCTAGTGATAATGCAGATACCATAAAGAAAAACACAAACTTTAATTGACGCAAGTAAAGAGGTTGGTCTAGAAGTAAACACTGAGAAAACTAAGAATATGTTCTGTCTCGTCACCAAATGCAGGGCAAAATCATGATATAAAGATAGGAAACAGGTGTTTTGAAAATGTGGCACAATTCAGATATTTGGGAACAACGACAATAGATTGAAACCTGATTCAGGAAGAAATTACAAGGCGATTGAACTCAGGTAATGCTTGCTACCATTCAGTCCAGTACCTTTTGTCTTCTCGTCTGTTGTCCAAGAACATAAAAATTAGAATATACAAAACTATAATTTTGCCTGTGGTTCTGTGTGGGTGTGAAACTTGGTCTCTGACATTAAGGGAGGAACATAGACTGAGGGTGTTTGAGGAGAATATTTGAATTGAAGAGAGATGAAGTGACAGGAGGTTGGAAAAAAACTGCATAATGAGGAGCTTCATAACTTGTACTCTTCTCCAAGTATAATTAGAACAATCAAGTCAAGGAGGATGAGGTAGGCAGGTCATGTAGCACAAATGCGGGAGACGAGGAATGCGTATAGGATATTGGTGGGAAAGCCAGGAGGAAAGAGACCACAGGGAAGACCAATGCATAGGTGGGTGGACAATATTAGAATGGATCTTAGAGAGATAGGATGGATTTGATAGATCTGGCTCAGGATAGGGACCAGTGGAGGGCTCTTGTGAACACGGTAATGAACCTTCGGGTTCCATAAAATGCTGGGAATTGCTGCAGAATTGGCGGCCCCTCCAGAAGGGCTCAGCTCCATGAGTAAGTAAGTAAGTTAGTTTTCTTTTGAAAGCCATACCCCATGTTGTCCAACCAATCTTGCCCAAAGATAATGACTAAATTCTTTGGTAAACTGTCAACATAGTACATTTGGCTTAAAGGTTTTAATGTGTTTTCAATTTATACTTTTACTTTTCCTTTTATTTCCAATTGTTTTCCCATTATTCCATATTTCTGAAGGTTTTTGTCCTCCTGACCGAAATTTATGACTGATGATTCCTTTTCCAATGATACCTGTGATCCTGAATCTATGACAGCCCATTTTAATTCTTTGCTCACTATGTATATTTCAAAGTGGCCCAATAAACCATCTCTAATGATTCCCTTTGAATCGTTCCCTATGATTCCTATTGAATCCTCACAATTATTTCCTATGAGCCTGTCGGATTCCTTAAAATCAGAAGCATTCCCTGATTTTCTCTATTTTCCTTGTTGCAACCTTCTCGGCAGACTCTCCTCAGCTGCTTATGATACCCTATTGCCTATTTCCCTGACAGCCCCTTGCTCTGCAGTCCTTGGTTTCATGCCTCACCTTGCAGCATGTTCCACATGCAGGCCTAAAGTTTTTGCTAACGTGCTCTGTCCCTTGGCATCTGTAGAACTTTATGGAGGCTACTGCATTTACCTCCCTTTTGGTCCAGGGTCTGTAATCTGTCCTTAAAACTACATAATTTCTTGTGTTCGGCCAAGTCAAACTACTTTGATTCCTGTGATTTCACTTCACTTGCTTCCTTTAAAGCTCTTTCTATGATTTGGGCTAATGAATTTTCCTCCCCTTTTGCTTTAACAGCATATTTAATTCTATCATCCTTTTTATCCTACCACGAATGATCCTTTCATAAATTTGGAAACCAGAATGGTTCCTCCAACTGCATGGGGATTTACTTTTTCCATCCTAGCTTTTGCTTTCCTAATCAAGTCTATTCCCATGTTGTCCATTCTTGAACCCCAATGGGCTACAGTTTAATTTATTCTCTGCTTTGTTGTAAATAACATACCTGCATAATAGTCAACTGTTGTTCCTACGGCGCAATTTTCTTCCAAAATAGCTCTGATTTGCTCCCAGGTATGTCTTTCAGTCATTGGCCTCTCTGGTAAATTAGATTAATTGAATTTTAATAAAAGTGGTTGTTGTGATGGGTAAATAACCTGTTGAGTTGCCTCAACTCCCCCACAAAATTCACATAAATCCTTACGGTTTTCATCAAAAGTTTCTAAAATTAGTTTGAAGCCTGTACCACAGAAATACATTCACTGTCTTCACTTGCCATAATGAAATGGACTAACCTGAGAAACTGAAGAGTGAAGGGTGGTCAGAAGGCTGAAGTTAAGAGAATTGGTGGTGATGTCCCCTCAGGGTGCCCCAAGATCTTCTTGTGTCAGCTGCTGCTGATGACCAGTCACCTAGGCTGTCCCTTGGGCTGAGAAGAAGTCACTTTTGGCAGATTCTTCTCACAGATCCAGCTGATGCATCCTTTCAGGTACCTTCAGTCCAAAGGATTCCTCTGGAATGTTGGCTCCTTGGAGCGGGCTTGAATGTCCCTCAGCTTCAAGACCTTCTGGCCCTTCCGGTCAGCAACCAGTCAACTATCGGCATCTATCCTACAGCTGCCATAAGGTGATATGATGATGATGATGATGATGATGATGCCACCAGCTGAAGTTTTTTATAGCTTATTTTCGGGACAGTGCAGAGTGGCAATGAGTAAGTAAACAATCTAAGTCTTTTGAATGCTGAAAGCAGATATGACTTTACTGCATGTACAGGCACAGTTCATACAGAAGAAATAAAAGCGAGTTGAAGACTCAGATAAAACTCCTACAAGATGCAGCAATCCACTCTCTCTTTCTGATCTCACCCAGTCATACCCATCTCTACTTATAGGAACAATCTGGCTGTTGGCTGGACCAAAGTTTGTACATGTGGCATTAACTTGTAATGTTACATGAGGCTGATGCTCATGTCAAAAAAGGGTTTGTTTACTAGCTCCAAATTAGTTCCGAAGTATAGACACGTGGTGTACTATATATATAGCACATACATGGTATGACTGTGGCTACTTATATATGATATATATATACACAGTATGGAATACACCGTTTACACAAAAATCAGTATTCAAAACAAAGAAGACACTACTGCATCAACATTTGCTTTTATTGTGTTTATTAGAGATCCTTTCACAGGTCATCATCAGGCATACAATGCACCAGTCTGAGCTGTTGAGTTGCGATCAACTGTCATTTTATTCATCGAATAAGGATCCTTATTGTGTCTTAAAATTAAATTCAAATGTAAATGTATAACAAATCTTGGGTGAAATTTAAAGCTAAAACTCTTAAATAATAAATTGTATTTAAAATTACAGAAGTAAAGATAAAAAATTAAAACAAGAGAACAAAGATTGAAACATGAAAATTAAAATAGTGTTTAGTTGGTAACACTTTGCAACTGCTATGTGTAGGCCTGGTTTTAAGCCAGAAGAAGCGACTCCTGCGTGGGGGACCTGTGTAATGGAATCTTCTCAATAGGATGGGTCATGTAGCCATGACCTTCATAATGTCTTAGAGAGCTTAAGCTCAACATATGATAAGTGATATATATTAGGTTGTACTTACAAATGGTATGTGTACGGACTGCCCCTGCCTTGATGCTGTTGCTATAATGTAGTAGTATGGCTATTTATATTCCTTGTCCTTACGGGGTCATTAGGTTCTTACTTCCTGATTTCTGGTTGAGGGTTTGAATCCCGACGAGGTTACTGGATTTTTCAGTTGACCTACTCCTTCCAGCTCCATTATGACTCAGCCTCTAACAGAAATGAGTGCCAGGATTCTTCCTGGAGGTAAAGGGCGGCCGGCACTGACAACCTCACTACCATCTATGAGCTGACTGCCTAGGAAATGCGGGAGCCTCGACACCTCACAACCCTATGGGCCGCACGGCTTGTTATAGGGAGAGCTTTACCTTACCTCTTTATTTTCTAATTTCTAGTTGGACGAGACAAATAATTTATCCTATTTAGTTCTCTAAAATCAAAGTGTTTATACTATTATATACAATCGTGAAGTTCTTCCCTATTGCACCTTACTGTACCACATAATTTCCTTATTACCTATAGCCTTATTCCACATTCATAACCTTATTATAAACCTTGTTACCTTATTCATTCATTTATTTATTCACATTCCATAAGATCTTTACAAGGTCGAAAAACATCCAATTAGATATAGAAATCGTCAAGTAGCTTAATCATATCTTGCTTATCAATCAAGCAGCTGTCAAAAACAATTAATAGTAGTGTGGGAACATCCCACATTATCACGCATTTCAGGTCAGGTCAG
>NW_019721530.1:0-602 GCF_002891405.2 Cryptotermes secundus
CGAAAACAAATTAACCACGCCATTATACAACGCAAATGTAACTTACGGTGCAACATTCTACCAAAATTTAAAATACTTTAATGCAAAAACGATGGGCAAAGCCTCCAGTTTGGTGGTACCAATAAGCGTGGACCAATTTCAACGCCCAGAATGAAAATGTTATACCAGTAACCTTAATTGACAAATGCGATCCAACCGGTTCCAATTTATACTCATCTACAATTCTTGTGTTTATATGTGCTCTGCCTTTTGTACAAAAGGCACTTTTGCGATAAAAATTCACAATATGACAATTCCGCACGAACCACAACGCCGTATTTGATAACTATGGCTAACGGTGCGTGCAGTGTGCATCGGAGACATGGTCGACATCGTCGAGACCGTCGAGACCCTGCAGTGCCAACTAGTGACGTATGTTTGAAATATGACTGCAGAAACACGAAACAAACTTTGTCAATAATGTACAGACATTTGTCCATGGAATCACAGTCACCATGGTCACCATGTTGATTATATATAGGCATTTGACTGACCGGAAAGGGTTAACAATTCCATACGTATTGGTTTGGCTGTTGAATTTATTAAAAAAAAAGTTTTTTTCT
>NW_019721531.1:0-42379 GCF_002891405.2 Cryptotermes secundus
CATTTTCTGATTAGCAAGTAGAGCACCCAGTACAGATCTATGCAGCAACTATTCTGTCTTATCTTCAAGGAATGCATACTGTTGTGTTATTTTATAAAATTACTTCTAAATTTTTTAATTATATGAGACCATATACAGGGTGTCCCAGGAGGAATGGACCAAACTTCGGGAGGGNCGCTCGCCATGTCATAATTGTCCTTAGGGTTTCCAAGCACTATACATGACACATGAATGGCAAGCGCTGACGTAACGTGGCTGACTGCGCATTCTGATAAAGCCAACTACATACGTACGGCTAAGGTGAATCACGGCACTCAAGGACAAACAGAGATAAGGCCTCTCAGCTGATAGGTATAATCCGTGGACCCGCTAGAAGACCACACTTTTCTTGGGCCATTATCTCCGTAACCGTTCAACTTCGGACATAGGTGTTTTGGGTTATATCGGCATACTTTAACATAAGGAACACCCCCCGAAGTTTGGTCCATTCCTCCTGGGACACCCTGTATATGGAGGGCAATTCAATAGTTTAAAAATGTTCGTAAATTATACTGCCTGATGATGGCTTTAGAAGCTGAAACATGTAGTGCAATGCAACACCATACGACCAATAAACTCATTATTGCACAGTGAAGTGTGTGTAAATTTTGATGGTTGTTGTGTTGAGACAGGAACAATTTTAATAGTAATTTCATTCTGTCTTACTTTCAGTTTATAAATAGGATTTAACCCAGAATACTGCAGAAGTAATGAACGGTAGAAATGCCAGTTTCTGGGTTTATCAGCTAGGCCACTCTTATTAAACACCCTCATTAGTTTCCTCAAATTTGTAGTAAAGGTGCTTGTGACCTACTTATGATTGTGTACGACTGACCATACTGAATTGGTCTTCCAGCTAGTGTGGCCACAGCCATGAGTCTAGAGCCATCCTAGTTCTTTATACAGTTCATTTGCGTTTCTCTTGGAATCAGTCATTGTATTCCTGTGTCAGTTTCTTTGAATATATGTTGTAGTCTGTATTATGTTACCTGTTACTCAATTAAATAGTTGTAAAATTACACATCTACCAGCCTTTCAGGTTTTCAGCTACCAGGTTATGATAAGTCATGAGTAAAATGATATGTAAAACCCCTTGCACTCAGTCTGGATGACAGTATTTCTCAGGGCAGGTGCATCTGACAAGCTGGTGGCAGGAGTGTGGAGCATGGTATCCAATGGAAAGGTTTGGAGGAGAAGATATGAAACCAGACTTCATGCAATTGGTGTCCATGCTCAAAGTTCTGGTATTTCAGTGGCTGCCCTGATGATGTGCATATGTTAAGCATGGATGTCTGAAAACATTACAGATGAACCTGCCGTAGACGCTACATACACACTGGATAGTAAAGGTGAATATTTACTACTGCTTACATGTGTATGATATTTCTGGTTTTAGATCTAAATCTTGTACTGGGCTAAGATGAGAATTTACTAAAATGTTCATATTTTCTAGGTTTTAAAAATAAAGTAAAATGGTAAAATTTCCCCTGTGCCTAGCACAATATTATGAAAAGATAAGGGGGAGCAGAGGTGTAACAGAAAACATTATCTTGATAATATATGGGGTGAGTGACACCTTCATGCTCAAACTGCTTTACCTCACGAGAATGAGGTCCTCACATGCACTGGATATAAGGCTGGGTGGGCCCCAAAACTGGTCTGGATGTGGTAGTAAAAAGAAAAATTCGTACCCCTCCCACAAATCAAACTCTGGTCAGAGAACCTACAGCCAGTCACTTTATTATTTTTAATTCATTAATCTAACTTTGATGTTATTATGAGGGAGTGTCAGTAAATAGAACACAAATGGAAGTAAAACAGCTGTAATGGATGTAACAGGTTTCTTATGTGCCTCATTAGGTAGCAGCACAGTCCAGCTTCAAGACAGTCTAGGTACTAGATGCACAAGCATATCTTCAGAGGCTGGTTTCAGTAATCAAAATGGTGACAGTGCTTGCGAGTGTAATAACGAAGCGCAGGATTCTGTTGTGTGTTTTTTGTGGGCAAAAGGATTCAATGTAAAGGATATTCATAAAGAAAAGTTTCCTGCTTATGGTAGGAAGTGTTTGTTGCAAAAAACAGTCCATAACCGGGTTAAGAAATTCTGTCAAATATGTTTGAAAGTCACTGACGATGAAACGGAAGTGCGGAATTGGCTGAGACAACAGTCAAAAGACTTCTATGCTGCAGGTTTCAATTCATTGGTAAAGAGACTGAACAAGTGTATCAAAGTTGCTGGAGGATATGTCAAAAAATAAATGTTTTTTCCAGGTCAGAATATTGCATGTTTTACACTACATCTCTCTTCAGTCCAAAGATTCTCCTCAGCACCTTGTTCTCAAACACCTTCAGTCTGTGTTCCTCCCTTACAGTCAGGGACAATGTTTCACACCCATACAGAACCAAAGGCAAAATTATAGTTTTGTATACTCTAATTTTTACGTTTTTAGACAGCAGATGAGAACACAGAAGGTTCTGGACTGAATGGTAGCAAGCATTACCCTAGTTCAATCTCCTCTTAATTTCCTCCTGAATCAGTTTTTGATATGTTATAATCATAGCTAACCTCAACCACTGGCCCAGTTTTCAAAACGGTGTAGTTTTTAGAATACTGGACGATGGAAAAAGCAAAAAAGAAAAAAAAAAAAAAAAAAAAAAAAAAAAAAAAAAAAGGAGTAATCCCAAGTTTTATACACCTCTCTCAATAGCAGTACTTAAGACAACAATAAAACATACTCACATTTTGATATACTTCTGAAAATCATTTGATATCTGCAAAAGAAAGAAAATTATTTAAATGAGTATTTAATCCTTAATTCATGTAAACAGACATCACATAAGTACAGTGAGACCTGTCAAATTGGCCACCAGTCTGTCATAGCCGGCCATAATTTCATGGTACTGCCAACATCAAACTAATTTACATATGAATAACTCACTTTATCTTGGCCACATTTCTGTTCTACATCTGTCCACATTCTTGCATTTCTTGCTAGGGTTCTGTACACACCGTCACAAGAACTGAACACAATGAAACTGCACTGCCTGGCCTGCGTATGTGCATCACTCAAACTTTCTGGCCGTAATCCAGTTAGCATATTAGTTAGTTAGTCAATCAGTTTTCAACTCAGTTCAGTTCACTGCATAGAAGAATTTAGTGCAGTGGGCAGTGGCATTGCTCTGAAGCAACACGTGAATGCATAAATGACCTCAACAGTGCAAGTGCTTAGGGCATATTATAATGTAAAGAAACTGCTACTCTGTTAGGCCTTAGCAGTGGCTGATGCAGAGATATTCTGAATACTGGGCTGCTACACCAGGCATGAGACACTCAAAGCTTTTCACTGTAGTGTCTTTGGAAAACTGTATAGGAACACACTGGCCTTGGACAAGAGCCAATGCAGATGGCAATAGGACTGTCAATCCACAACTACACACTGAGACAGCACTCACTATATGTCAGTTGCCCCTCAGGAAATGTGGACAGGAAGAGGTATCCTAATACATACTTTGTCAATTCCCAGCTCTGGCCAGACATAGACTATAGATCTCTTGAATAAATCAGTCTTCTGGGATTTGGCACCGTGTATATGTGGTGTTAACCGACGTTTCGGAGGAACGTATCGCCTCCATCTTCAGGGTAGAAGGAAAAATATAAGAAATCCGCAAGCGAAGAGACTGTGAGAACNCTTTCTTCATAGTCACCGCCGTGAAAGCCTCAAATCTTATATAGATCTCTTGTTCTGTTTAGGCTTTTTGGAATTAACCCAGTGTAAAATGGACCCAGTAGTAGTCCAGGTGCTAAGGACAACTAGAAGTTCTCCCCCCCCCGTCAATTCTCAATACTCTATTTGACACATAGGTACAGCTACTCTCATACCGTTACGTATATATATATAAAACTAATGGATAAAGACAATAAAACCTTGCATGTTGTAATCACATCCTCATCAAATAAATTTAAAATTACTTTTGGAGTGTTTCAGTGTTAAATCTTGTCTAATGTCTAGTTTTCTATGTTATGCTTGACACAAATATTATTTCCCTTGAAATTCCTGCATAAAATTGTCCTACACTTTAGAGTCTAAAAACATAAGAGACTGGCACATGAAACAATGCCATGTCTAAGCTCAATCTAAATGTTTCTCACAATCTGTAACCATAACTAACATCATTATTTTGGACATTGTCCATTGTCTTTAGATCTCTTCCAAACACTGTTTCAAGAACCAGCTCTGTCTCCATCAATATCCTCTGCTCAGGAATTTTTTCATAATCAAGCAAATGGGCCTAGCTCTCTCTAATGGGCCTGATGAAGTAGGAACCTTAGTATCCATCTCTTACACCTGGTGATGGAAACAGAACCAGTTTATGAAATGTTGTGATTTAGAAAAAGCTCAAGACAATGGACAATGTCCTAAACAGCAGCCCTGCTTAAAACTCAGTGTCGATCTTCTTCTGCATCTCACCTCAGTGATGGAACTGCGAGCTGTCTGGATGTGAGGCACAGACAGCTGTAAGCTTTGTTCCACTTCTGAGGCACTGAAGGCCTCAATTAGTTGCTCTATCTTTCGTGAACTAGCCTCCTCTTCACCTGGGATGACTGACAGCTTCTGTATGAAAAATTCTGCTGGATTGTAAGATGGTGGACAGAATAAACCTTGGCTGTTAAAAGGAACAAAGATATGAGCTGAATTAAATTGCAGTAATTAAAAAACTGTAATATTTCAAAGAAAACATCACAGAAATATGCAAAAACTTAGGAATATTTTCCAAAAATATCATAAATCTCTAAGAACTATCTTTTACTTCATTAATTTTGATTATTGGTTAATCCAGATGACCTCTCCCCACAGTCAATCCAGATTAACAGGGGTTTACTGTATGTATGAGTGAATTATAATAAAGAGTGACAAAGTGTACACATATTTTTCAATCTTTCGTAACATAGACATGTACTTCACTGATTTATATACCTCAATGACCTTAATGTTGATATATTTCAAGTAAAAATCTGGTGCTGCCATGTTCATCATGATAATAATTTATTTATTTCTTGTATGTCAATAAACACAGACTGCACTGAAATATATTTTCATATCCTTCTGTATACATTATGTAAAACCATAATGTGACAGTGAGATGAATGCTCTGAAATCAGACAATTTCAGGTTTCCAGAGTTAAAAGTTGTTGAGCGTTAATGTTCTGCACAAACACAAGTTATGCTGTAAATCATGAATAAGCAAGCACCCTTCTGTTTCAGTGTATCAAGTCTATTTTGTGAGTACATATAATATCATTGAACAGGCTGAGTTTGGGCAGGGAAGGCAAGTCACAACTCAGTGCATCCTTGTGCATCATCACTGAACATTCCAGACTCTGATTTGGCTCATCCTGGTCCATCACACTAGCAACAGTATAAAAGATTATCAACTGTGTCCAGTGTTCAGTTATAGAAATACTACATAATTCTCGTAATATTGTGGTGTATTGGCTCTATGCAGGAACTGTTGAGCCACAGAGGCCTCAGGACACGTGCGCAATGTGAGAGTTGCGGATTGTATTGGCACGTTGCTAGGTGACAACTCTGTGAATGCTTGGATTGCGCAACATGAAGTGCGAGTGACGTGCAGAGTCCTGTTTTTCAAACAACAGAATCATGATGCAGTAGACACTCATCATCCTTTAAAGAGAAGCAGTATAAAGGACACATACCAAATTGGTTCTAGATTTTAACAAAGTTTTTTAAACCACATTTGTAAATAAACTAATTACAATAATTTATAAATATTTTAATAAATTCAAGCACAGCGCTGTAACTGTTAAAGGACAAGATTTTATATTTGTGACATTGTAATAGTATTGTCTGTAAGTATTGGTAATGACCAATCATATTGTAATAGTAGTTTCCGCATGTATTGATATCTCCTTCTGAAGATGGTCACTCCGACCAAAACATGTCAAGGGTGAAAGATTAAAAAAATTTACCAATCACACTGGATGGAGCTGATAATCTTTTATGCTATTCCAGACTTTCCCCCTTCCTCTTACAACTTCCAGAACCTCAGCGTACCTCATCTCTCACGTCTATACCGAACGGTATAACATGTATAAAACCATAGTCACAAGGCAAAGAGAGGCAGTGATGAGTGGTATTCAGTGGAATAGCAGTGAATAAGAATAAATTGATATTAGGTTTGTGAAAAGCTGTAAAAAGTGGCTCCAGAACAGATAAACATTCTTGTGGTCTTCTTTATATCATAATTTTCAAAAATTATTTAAAATATACATATTTGTATACTAACCATGTGAATGTATATTAAAATATTATTTATGGTTTATTTTACAATGCTTTGTCCACTGCTGTGTTTATGTAACATTGGTAAGATGAGATGATTATAACTGGTGAAAAGAATGGATGTGGAAGGAAACAATCATGGTCTATTTCAAGGCACTACGCCAGCATTTGCCTGGATAGATTGGCAAGGCACGTTTATAGCTACATTATTCTTCAACAAATCGGTCTTTGTTTATTTTCTCCTTGAGCTCTTAGTCTGTATAACTTATTTTTAACTTTCTTGCATGATACAATAATATTGTTTCTGGTATAAAATTGACATATGTACTTTCTGGCTGCTTCCAGTCCTTTCATTGCATCCAAGAATGTTGCTTTATATTCTGCAATTTCCTCATCCTCTTCTGGTCCTTCTTCTGCCCTAGTCAAAAGCTCATTTAACACCTGGTCAATACTCTGGGCTCCACAGACCTTGAGAGCACTGTCACATGTTGGGAAGTCCTCAGGTTGCACTTCAAGAGGCTGTAAACTGTGCCAGTTATCCTTTTCATCATCTCTGAGTTTCACAGCACTTCCATCATTGCTGCTGACATGATCCTTTGGGAAACCAAACTTCACAAAGCAGTTCTTGTTTGTACTGGGTGTTATCAGTCTCCAAGCTTCTGCTGTTAAGTGCATTGCCTACAACACACTGAGCTTCATCTGTGTAGCTGTGTACCATGGCTGTGGCCTGAATCAGCTGCTTTCTTTAATGGCACCTAAATGTATGGCTGATTTCCAAATATATAGGTTGTGGCTGGATGGTAGAGTTAACTGGGAGAAATACAACTTTGAAGTTGCTGAAAAATGTACAGTTCTTTGGATGAGCAGCACACTGATAAAAGCAATATTTTGCTATTTTCAGCATCCAGTTTTCTAACCAGCTGTGTGAGCTAACATTCAAATATTCTGATGGTTATCCAAGAATTTGTACTGGCTTCATATTTTGTAGGCAGTCTCTTGGCATTCTTGAAGCAACACTAACTTCTACAGTTTCTAATTACCACAGTGGCAGTTTATCATTACCACCTTCATTGCATGTAACAAGCACAATAACCCAGCATTTTGATATTGTACCACCATGGAAATATCTCCTCCAAAAGTGATGGTTTTACTTGGTTGTAGTCTGAAAAATAGACCCGCCTCATCAATATTATTTATGGGAGTCCATAATTTTTCCAGTCTTCTACAGTTTCTGAATCAACACTCCTGCTCCCACCTGATAGATTTCTGTAGGCAATGTTGTACGTGGGTAGGCTGAAAAGTAATGCACACATGCTTGTAGAGCGCGAACAAAAACAAATAGCAAGATTGGGCACAAAGTACATTAAAGTACAATTCTTAAGTTTCAAAAGCATCTATTTATTTTTCAACATAGTCACCGTTAAGGCCAACATATTTCTCCCAGCGTGTAACAAGTTTTTTCATTCCGTCACTGAAAAATTCTTCCGACTTTTCTCGAATCCAGGACTTGACAGCTGCCTTCACCTCATCGTCCGAGGTGTAATGATTACCCTTGAGGTCTCTCTTGAGTAGAGGAAAAAAATAAAAATCGCAAGGTGCAAGATCAGGGGAATAAGGAGGGTGTGAAATAGGTTCAAACTTCAGGTTTCGCAGAGCCTCTTCAGTTGCGCGTGAGGTGTGTGGACGAGCGTTGTCATGTTGCAAGATTATTGGCGCCAGGCTGCCTCTAACACGACACACTCGACACCAGAGGTGTTTTAGAGTCTGTATGTACTGAGAAGAATTTACCGTTGCCCCTCGTTCCAGAAAATCGGTCACATAAACTCGGTGAGCATCCCAAAACACAGTTAAAAGAAGTTTTTTGGCGCATGGTTGTGTTTTGAACTTTTTCGCCTGAGGAGAAGACGGATGTCGATATTCAGCGCTCTGTCTTTTCTCTTCCAGGTCGTAACGATGGACCCATGACTCATCCCCCGTCACAATATTCAAAAGTAGTCGTCTCCTTCGTCACGGTAGCGCTGCAAAAATTGCTTGCAGCATTCCAATCGACGCTGTTTGTTCTCGTCTGTGAGACGGCGTGGTACCCATCGTGCACAGATTTTACGGTATCCCAATTGTTCAATAATGAAGCCGACACGTTCCTTGGATATTCCAATATGGTTTGCGATACGCTTTTGAGTGATTCGCTGGTCATTTTGAATCAAATTGTCGACGAGTTTGCGATGATTATCGTCTGTGGCAGTGATCGGACATCCGCTGCGTGTTTCATCAACAATTATGGTTTTTCCAGGCTCGCAACCACGAAATTTTATTACCCATCGATTTACAGTAGACCTATCAACAGCATCGTCACCATAAACAGCCTTTAAACGACAATGAATCTCAGTAGGAGTCACTTTTTCAGCAGTTAAAAATTTGATAAAAGCATGCTGTTTAACTCGCGTTGACATAGCACTAGAACATGTCTCCATACTTCCGCTTCTCGAAATACACTGGATGAACGCAACGACCTCAAACCTGAGCATGCGTATTGAGGGGCAATGTTACTTCCACATGCCACCTGGCGCGCTTCTGAAGGTCATTTCGTTTGCACTCTACAAGCATGTGTGCATTACTTTTCAGCCTACCTACGTATATTCTCTTGAATCTGCTGATCCAACCAATGGAAGCCGAAAAGTTGGCTGCTTCCAGAGAGGCAGAGATGTGCAATTCCTTCTCCCCTGAGGTGGGTACCATCTATGAAAGCATTAATCTCATGTGCTTGATTGAACCATGCAGCAAGTGCAGATTCCAGTTTCTCCAGTGGCAAACATTTCAATGACTTCCACTGCTTGGAGAAAGGTCCGCACTGGACATACCTTCTTCCAAGTTCTATGTGGTTCTTCACAATAGAGTTTAGTGGGGGCACTGAAAGTCTCAACCGTGATACCTGTTCAACATGTGTTCCTGTATGAGCATCAACCTGCACTAAAATATTTATTTTATCACTAACTGTAAGTGATTTAGGCTTTCCTTTATTATCCAAATTTCATTCTCTTTCTGAGATTTGCCTTGGTCTGTAATAAAATTTAGTTTTTAAAGGAAAATCAAGTTTAACCTAGATGCATTTCTGTTAATCTTTCACTTAGGAAAACACAGGGGTAGCTGTGCTGCAATGATCATTCTTTGGTACACTTGTCAGACATGGGAGAATTACTATTGTACTCAGATGCATCAGGTTTAAAGCTGGCCTAGTATGCACAAGCTATTTAGACCGCAGCAGCAGAAGAAACTGCTCATCCATGCTAGGCCATAGTGAAGTCACATAAATGACTTGCAGCTATGCATCAGCCACCTGATACATATTTTCAGACTGCTAACAAGGAAGCAGACCCATTGCCTCAGATAATAAATTGTGAGAACCGAACTACAAAACAAAACTGAGTAAATTTTTGTGGCCATGAATAGAAAACTAAAGTGCAAACTCAGGGAAAATGCAAAGTTTTGGAAATGTACAATCCATTAAAGTTTAATGTTATTGTTATGGGCATCTGGCCAGGATCATGCACAAAATGCGTAAATTCATGAGAAATGTGAAATCTGGGATCACAGAAACAAAATTTCACTGCAGTAAGTGGACAGATTCTGTAATGCAGAGTGTTGCCTTACTTTGAGAAGAAAGTGTATGCCTGTGCCAATGTGCCCTGAAAGGCTACACGACCCCCTGCCAGTAAGATCATCTTGTGGAAACAGCTTAGGAGGTCAGATGTGGGCTGATGGATTGAGCAGAGGACAGCCTTGCCTCGAGAAGCCAGGTGATGCAGTTTCTCCACTACAGTAGATGCATTGTAGCTGTCCAGCCCAGTTGTAGGTTCATCACAGAGAAGCAGTGGTGGATCTGTCAATAACTGTTCAACATAATAGTTCAGTTCTCATTTTCTACCTGTACTGTCTGCAGAATAAAATAATAGTACAAAGGTACAACCTCTTTATTACAACCGTCACAACACAACAAATATCAAGATCAGTGCCTAGTTTGGGCTCTGCTACATGTTTCGGCTATCAATAGCCATCATCAGCCAAATACACGGTTAACATACATACACCACTGAACTGCAGTATTAGTAAGACTGGATACAAAACTATTAATTATTTAAACACTTAACGTAAAAATACAATAAATCAGATTATATAAGACAGAAGTTATAGTATAAAACTAGAATAAAATTCTTAGATTGATGTTTTATATCACTGAATCAGTCGTTGGTTTTGTAATTTCATTGCGTTCCCATGGACAAATTGGAATATTCTATATTTTTTTGTATATAAAATTGTATAGGAAGCTCGTGATGTAGATGTAGTAAATTAATGTTAATTGTTTAATTGTAAACAACGACACGTTTACATTCCCTACAGAACGGACAATACTTTGTAAGATGAGGCACCGACTAAACAATTAACATTAATTTACTACATTCATTCATTTCCTTCATTTTCCATATATCCATACAGGTAAAAAGCCTAGGATGTGGAAATAGTCCCTTTGATAATAGATATGTCCAGATAATATAATAAATTACATAAATTATATAATTAAAATCACATACATTAGTCAATTAACATAGATAATAGGATAGAAAAAACTTATTACAATTATATTTAATAAACATAATTTAAAAAGAACATTACTATAAAAACTTAAAATACAATTTCATTCAAATTACCCAAATTAACTGAATTAAATGCATTATAAATTTACACACTTATGACCAACTATCTTTCTTTCTTTCTTTCTTTCTTTATTTCTTTTTCCCATAAATCAAAATACATTGATACAGGACTCGATCGTATACATACATACACATCCTCCACTTTCCATAAACATCCATATAGGCAACATACCCAGGATGTGGAAATAGTCACCAAACACATACACAAAGTCACACAAGCCACACAACGAAGATCACCCACATTAACTATCTAACACATACAACAATACGAGGCAAAAAGATAATATCCTGATTAACAGACATAATTCACAAGTAACCACAACACAACCTGAACCAATACAACCCCTCACATCTCCCATACCAACTATATTAAAATACGGCATTAAAACATTCAAATTTATGTACATTTGTAATTAAAATACTCATTTAATGCATAAAAAGAGTTAGCACGTAAAAATCTATTTAGGGAACGCCGCTCAGAGTAACATACCTCCACTGCGAGGGAGAGTCGCTTGCGTTCTCCCCCTGACAAAGCTGAAATGGGAGTGTCTTCACATCCAGCCAGGTTCAGATCCAGGAACAGAGCCTGGACCCATTTTCTGCGTATGTTATCACACAGCTCTCTATCCAGACGTATGTATGACTGAAAATAAAGAAGACAGTAATTCATTGTTCATTAAGAGCACTGTCTTCTGGGATGTGACCCCAAGTGGTGCAAGGAGGTGAGGTAATGTAAGGCAAAGTGGTAAGGTACCAAGTTGCCTGGTGGTTTCTTTCTTAGCTTACTCTTTGACCCTGACCATGGAGCCAATACATTTCTCTATAATTCCAGTATGCTTCAAGTAAAGAACATGGCATAGCATCCCAGACTTTAAGACTGTGTAGAGGGCAGCTGGAGAGACTGAAACCACGTAAGAAAACACCCAAGATTGGCTTGAGCTGGAAGGAGACCCTAATTTCAGCTTCTGACAGAGGAAGAAACTTCTGCAGTGATATTTTTTTTTATTTATTTTCATCAGCACTACCTACGTTATTAAATTTTCCATTTATTTGTTTTATAAGTTTTTTGTGGTTTATGGCTATATTTTGCTTACTTAATCCAGATGTCCTCCCCCAGTTAATCCAGATTAGCAAGGGTTTACTGTATATGTGTTTAAAATCATACAGAAGACAAAGACAAATTCAGAACCAACAAGTTATCAAGCAGATAACATTTCTTACATACAAATGAGGGCCTAGCAGCAATAAACCAGTACTGAGAAATGTAAAATAAATGAGACATCTATACTGATCAACACTGTGTAAAAATGGAATACCCCTGTATCTCCACAAAGTGGTAATATCCAAGATAGATTAACAGATAGGATGAGCTACTAGAGACATGTGGGTTGATTCCTTTAATTCCTGTAGATGGTATTTGGTTCAGTTTCCAACACATTTTGTGGCCCTCTTCATATGCATGTTGGGCTAATTTTAATTTTCTTTTACAAGACTCTGCATCAGACAACATTTGTGTTCATTAATGTGTACTTACAATGTCTGCCTGTTTCACCAACGTAACATTTGCTACAATCAAACGGAATGCTGTACAGATCACTTTGTCTACACTTTACTGGGCATCTCTACACAGGTCCACTTCTCATCAGTGCCACACAGAGTGCATGTTTAGTTTCAAAAATTGTCCTAACACTGAAGTGGTTCCCAATGCATTTGAATTTTTTGGAAATACCCCTAGTGTATGGGATAATGACAATACCAATGCCAGATGACCGAGGGGTCGGGATTAGAGTCCTGGCAGGTCAAGAATTTTCTCTTCTCTATGTTGTCCAGACCAGCTCCGAGGCCCATCCAGCCTCCTATCCAATGGGTACCGGGGGCTCGCTCTTTCCCTAGGGGTAAAGCGGTGGGGGCGTGAAGCTGACCACTCACCTCCAGCTAGTGCCAAAGTCAAGTACATGTGGATCTATATATCCACTCCCCTATACACCTTCATGGTGTAGTGCTTAATTAGTTAAGCACAGGGACACCTTTACCTTTTACTGCATTATGTAGAATTAAGCTATATTAGTTTAAGATAAAATTACTTGTACCAGTAGGTATTCTTTTGACTTGTTCTATATCCAAAGGGTTTATGGGTTTATGGAATGCAAATAAACTCAATTTCAAATTAAAAAGTTCGGCCCCAAACGGCCATCTTCAGGTGTCTTGATATGTTACAATTAATTATTTTTTAAATTGCATTAAAACTGCTACACTCTCCTAGTTCGTATTAAAATCACACGCTGTAGTCTTCTTTTCAAGGTAAAAATAGATAAAATCTTTTAAAGATTCTATTATACCCACAACACAGGGTGTTGTCCATTCTTCATAAATGTAAGTCTGTCCAGGGTGTTTTGTTTCGGCAGCTTCCCTCACGTTCATAGCCTACTTTTCAGTTATGACTGTCATATGCCCCTGGTATGTGTGTTTCCTCCACAGCGTGTGGTGTTGTCTTTATTAACGCACTAGTATGGCACTAATAAAGACAACACCACACGCTGTGGAGGAAACATGCAAGCCAGGGGCATATGACAGCCATAACTGAAAAGCAAGTTACGAACGTGAGGGACAAGCTGCCTAAATAAAACATCCTGGACAGACATACATTTATGAACAAGGGACGACACCCCATGTGAGGTGAAATAAAATGCACCAAATAACGTGGGCATAATAGAAACTTTAAAAGGATTTTATCTGATTTTACCTTAAAAAGGACTACAGCGTGTGATTTTAACATGGACTAAGACAGTGTAGCAGTTTTAACACAATTTAATTAAATATTTGTAACATATCAAGACACCTGAAGATGGCTCTTTGGGGCCGAAACATGTAGTGTCAAGGTGTATAATGTTAAACTAAAAATTGAGTGGTGAATGGAAGAGTGTTGCAATATTGACAGATGATAAATAATGGATGTTAAGACTGGATTTTTATACTGCTTTAAAAACGTATTAAACAAGCACTTAAAACATATTAAGAGTCTTAAATATTATTAAAATATTGAACCCATGGACATACTGTATTCTAAATCAGAATACTTTCTATGTAAGTTTTGAGGCCTTCACGGCGGTGACTATGAAGAAAGCAGTCTTCTGGGATTTCGCACCGTGTATATGTGGTGTTAACCGACGTTTCGGAGGAACGTATTGCCTCCATCCTTTTTTTGCTTCTACCCTGAAGATGGAGGCGATACGTTCCTCCGAAACGTCGGTTAACACCACATATACACGGTGCCAAATCCCAGAAGACTGCTTTCTTCAGAATACTTTGTGCTCTACATATCAGGAATTCAACTTAACTGGGCTATATTATTCTTAACATTTGAACATTGTTGCAGCTGGTTTGTACTATAATGAAGACTATTTATATATGGTTTTTAATGAGACTTTCAATAGCTCAAATTATACAGCATCAAATTGTATGATGATTACCAAGAAGCAAAATGGAAACAATGTGGAACAAAGCAGCCATGACCTACTTTGAAGATCTAATCTAGCATCTGCCTGCAAGGATTGAGCAAATTCACAGAACTCTGTCATGATAGACACTCCTATACCAGAAAATGTCTGGCAGGCTACTTCAAGCCTACATGCCATATTTTGCCCAGCAGCCAGAAGTTGCCAGATTCTTGACACAAGGAGTAACAGTACAACAAAGTCATGTGTCAGTTGCATAGGGAATTGCCTATTTGTATAAAACAATGTAATTATACAAAGATAATCTGTACATTCACCATGAACTGCAGATGTTCTTTAGCTGTGAGAGATTCAACGGTGATATCCTGCTGAGGAACAAATCCAGATATCCTGGTGAGCAGAGAACCATCTACTGGACGGCCACAGAGCAACACTTCCCCACTGATGGTACCTTTAAGACAGAATATAAGTTAGAAAAGGTGGAGTATGCTTTCATGTAATATGCAGATGTGATCAACAGTCTAGAACTTAAATTGTTCTCATGATACATGTGGTTAGAATCACAGATACTAGAAGCCATATTGACAACATTTTCACACTTCTCAACTTTCTGTCCAGGAAAATGTCAGAATGGTAATTGGACATACTGTATCCAATGAAAGTGTGAGAACAAACACACATAACATTATAATCATAAAATGGAGACTCATGCACAATCATGGATTGCTACAGATGTACAGTATTACTCAACTTCCAGCAAATGAACTCAACATTTAAGACAGAATGAAGGCTATATATGGCAGCAATGCATGAGGTTATCTGAAGATTAAGTCTTACTGTGAGTGTAGTTTACAATCTACATGAGGCAGGCGATTCTTCAGATCATGTCACCACTCCTCACACAAACTCTGGAAGCAAAATGCCTACTCTGAGAAAATCACCAAGCAATTCTGGGTAACTCCAACTTTGGAAATGAGTGACAATTCAAGTGTGGGATTAAACACAGAACGCATATCCACATCAGCTGAAAGAAAGCAGATGTGTTGATTGGGGATGAAAATGACTCTTTAGAACTAGGGAGACATTCCAAATCAGCAGAAAAGCCGGAGGAATGACCAGCACATGTTACAGGAATTTTTACAATGTAGATTCAGGAATTTATTCTTACATCAATCAACAGTTACAACATATTCAGGTATTATGAATAGCTTCATTTAAGAAAAGTGTTCTGGGCTAAGTGGACTGCACCTAACCCCACTTACAGTCTCAGTGTAAATGAATGCAGGACCTTCCTGGCCCATTACAAAATCTTAGGTGACAAATTCATGGATGAATCATGAATGACAGTAGGTCAAAGAAACACTACTTCCTGCCTAAACCAAAATAAGGTAAGAAAGAGTGGCCAAAGCCTTGAATGCTAAAGCTCAAAATACACCAAGCAGCATCATCAGAATGTCATGCTACTTGCTTTCTTGGACTTGAACAGTATCAAACTGAGACCACCTGCAGAAGTGACACACAACAAACAGTAATATATATTGCAGATTTATGGAGGAGAGAGTGTAGTATAGATGTCTGCTTGTAGCATGACTGTGTATGAATGCACACCTCTTGCATAAACATAAGAATTCTCCACAGAGGTCCTTCCACACTATCATCAGAATTTATAGATTCTTATCATCTTTTTCGGCAGTGGTTGGTTCGTTTCTAATGCCACACTTTGACAATCAAGTTATCTGTTTTTTTAACACTTTGCAGACCAGTGGAATATTATTATGATTTTAGGACATGTTATGTTGAAACACACTATACCTTGCACTGGTGCCAGGCAGATGCATGACCGGTGCGTGACAGACCGCTTGAATGTTTGCTTCGTAGTCAGTAACATGACCCCGCTGTTTTCCTTTCCCACTCCAAAAGAAAATGCCTTTGTTCATCTTCCAGCTGCATGCACCAGGCAGGAAGTTACTAGTGCAAAATGGATCAAGGTCGGAAGAGGTTGAGGTCCAAGCGTTTTCTTGGAGAACAAGAAATATCTGACTTGTTCTCCGATGAGATATCTGATGTCCCTTGAGTGTCTGCTAGTGATAGTGACTCACAATCTGATAGTGAGTGTGGCAGGGGTGAACAAAAAATTGTGGCCACAGACAGTGAAAGTGAAAGTGACAGTAGCTCCGACGAAAGTGTGGGTAGCAACACTGCGGGGACAGCCACATGGGGAAAAGTAGACAAAACGCCTGCTTTGGGACAGTTTACTGGAAATCCAGGGGTGAAGCAAATTCCATCGGACCCAACGCAAGTGTCTGAAGTAGCAGAACTGTTTTTTGGAGATAGTTTCTTTGACACGCTATGTCAGGAAACTAACAGATACTATCTCCAACACCATGAACATTATGACATAAGTTATGAGGCGTTGAAGTGGGTGGATGTCACTTCAGCAGAAATGAGAAAATTTTTTGCAATAATCTTTCTAATGGGCCATACAAGGATGGATAATCTGAAAGAGTATTGGTCAACAGATTCATTTTTAGAAATTCAAATTTTCAGCAAACTAATGCGCCATAAGAGATTTGAGCAAATTTGGTGGTGTTTGCATTTCAATGATAATGAACTGCAACCACAATCAACAAGCAGGCTTTTCAAAATTCAGCCCTTATTGAACTTTTTCGTTCAGAAATCTCAGACAGTTTATAAGCCAAACCAACAACTGTCTTTGGATGAATCTGTGATTCCTTGGAGGGGAAGGCTTCATATGAGAACATATAATCCTGGGAAACTTACAAAGTACGGCCTACTTGTTTGTGTAGTTACTGAAAGCACTTCAGGCTATATTGGAAATTTATAAATTTATTCTGGCGAAGGAAAGAAATTACAAGACTCTATTCTTTCCATTTTGGAACCCTATCTTGATCAAAATTACCATGTCTATCAAGACAATTATTATAACAGTGTGGCAATTGCAGAACACCTACTTTCGAGAAAAGTATGTGTTTGTGGAACAATTAGGGTGAACAGAGGCCATACTGGACCATAACCACTTTCCTCCAAAATTTTTTCAGTTCATTACTATTCAATCATACCACCATTTGACACAATATGGTCTAAGACAGTGATAGCATCATAAAAAGTACCATACAAAAAATATGCTCCTTACACATGAAAGAATTTGTAGTCAATATGAACTTAAGAAAGGAGGAGTTCAGGAATCCACAGGCTTTTCACAGGTGAAGGATTCAATAAATTAGGGCTCATGAAAATTACTCACCTTTAATTCTACTGCTCACTGCAGCCAGAAGTGATGTCTTACCACACCCACTGAAAATTGAATTTAAAAAATACAACACTTGTTAAGCATAACTGACAGTTATATTAACCACCCCTATTGGCTCTGTTTGTTACCAGCTTTTACTGAAATAAAACCACTATATGCTTGAAGAATACGGTCCTTTGATTGTAATGCTGTGAAGTGAGGGAAGAACCATTGTTTCCATTGCGCACATTTTCAGAGATGAAGAGTAAGCCAACCGAGAAACCAAGCTCCTGCGAGTTTCTTGCTTGGCTTACTCTTTGACCTGAAGACAGTTGCAATATATTCCTCCAAAACATCGTGCCCTCTCTGAACTATACAGTGTTACAATCCACAATATCACACTCTTCACAGGCATTGTTATGATGGGCCTCAAACTCAGTATAACTTCATATTTATCAAACAGACTGCAGGCTCCCTTCCAGGACATTCCAGAGTACTTTTTGGTACCACACAAGCTCTCCTTCTGGTTATATTATGCTCATTTAGATTAGTTTGGATTTGTTATGCTCAGCTTAGAGGGAGAAATATTATAGCCTGCATTTTTACTAGCTTTTATATAAATGGCAGACAATGCAAATGCAAAAGCTGCACCAAAAATTACTGAAAATAAAAATGCAGTTCTAGCTGAATGTGCAACAAAATACCAACAGTACTGGCATAGTTGCCACCAGACATTTTTCCAAGGGGGGAACCAGAAAATTGGTTTGAAAACTTACATGTAGGCTATTTATGACACTTTATATTTTAACACCTTACAGCAGCCATGATAAATATATATATATTTTTCAAATAATTAAAATATTTGGTATTTATCTGTCTTTCTTTCAATTCTGATCTTTTCCAAATATGTAATGAGGGACATATGCCTCTCTCCCCCCACTGGCACAAATGAAAAATATGGGTCACCATATAATGCTTCATTCAATTTGCCCACTAACTCCATACAGTAAAGGATAATCTTTGGGAAGCTAATAGTTGCTCACCTACTCAAGAAATTACCCACCTTCTACACAACCTAATGGTTCATTACCATGTTCACAAGAACCTTCCACTGGACACTATCCTGAGACAGATGATCCAGCCCATACTCTCACATTTACATCTGAATAACAATTTATTCACTCAAATTAATTATGCTAAATCAACTGAACAGACAGGGTTCTATATTCTTTGCATAATGTGCATAAAATGAATATTCAATGGGGAGGGTACATCTGTCTATGTATGTCATCTCCAAAATTACTGTACTGATTCTGACAAAATTTGGTACTGACAATTCTACATTGCAAGTCACTGCATGAATTATATCTTTCATCATATTACTAGTACTTTCCATGACACTCAAATTAATTTCATTGATTTTCTGAAAAATGGCTCAACATACAAGACTGATTCACACAGTAATATATAGATCTGATTCTGATCTACAACTTTCACTTGAAATATTTTTCAAACTTGACAAAAATTTAAAAATATACAGCTAAAAATCATTTTTGAATTTGTACTGTGAATATCTTTACGACAACAGATTTGAACTGCATGATATGGTGTGCTGGCAGTGGTTTGCTTTTCTTCCTATTATAAATAAAATATAGGATATTTACAAGAGAGCCTGCAGCAAATTGTCTGGATAGTGTAGCAGACAAGACGCAAGTTCCTTGCATCAACTCACTCCATTTCTGTCTGGGCCCAGAGCACAATCAATGAACCAAGAGACACTCAAATCACAAACAAAACCAACCCAGATCAGAGGGAGAAGCATTACACCCTGTCTCCCATTAAAGGTATCTATGGGACTGTGGAGAACGCTGAAGCCTGGGGCTGGTCTCATCAAATTTTCTCTTCAGTGAGCATTTCATGTTTTGATTCAGTTATTTTTGGTCTATCAACAACCCTGTCCATCTAAATCAATTTATGACTAAACTAATAGTTTTCTTCTGTTTTTAACTGAAACATTCTGAAATTTATGATGAAATATTTTTCTTACTTTTCACTTGGGTATTGTACATGGGGCACTTTTTTCAGTGTATAACTCTCAAGGGGATTTTCAACAAAAGAAACAACGTAACTGACTCAATACTTATTCCGGTATAGGAGCTTGGGATTATGGTCAACAGGCACACAATAAATTTTATGGCCAAGAGAAAACTGGAAAGAATGCTACCGAAAATCATGTGTACTCAAATCTGCAGTACACCTTACCACTCCTGTTCATTTAAGCTCTAATGGTCCTTTGCAGATCATTAGTGGTAGCACAGAAGTAGGTCAGCAAGGCATAGACAGAGAGAAATTAAATTCTGATTTGACACCATTTCAATTAGTCAGAACATTAACAGTTAGGATGGACTGGGGATAAAAACAAAAAAGGAAAGGATGTGTGTTGCCTGATACAATATAAACACCTGAGATAAGCAATAAAGAAAGACAGAATCATTTACAAGAGATTTCAGTAGTATGGTAATGAATCTTCACAGTCCATAAAATACGGAAAAACTGGATAGCTGAGCCACAATCAACTTCTTAATAGACCCCACTCCATGGTGTTAGTTCCTAGACTACGGTCTCTTCTGCTGTGACACCACAATGACTGGTATCCATGTACCAATGTTTGGGAGCATGCCCTGAAGATGAAAGCCAGCAGGTTCCTCTAAAATGACAGTACCTACAATCTTAACTACACACCCTCAGATCTTACAAGACCATAATCTTGATACTCATGATATGAGAACCTCAAATCTTAAAAGAGATTTACTTATTAACAGTTATCTTTACCTGGATCCCATAACTGCAACCAAATTTCCACTCTGAACTTTTCCGCTTGCTGAAAAATTAAAGTGTTTATTACAGTCTACTATATGTGTACTACTATATGTGTAAGATCCACAATGTATAATAAATTCATCCATTTACTTACACTTCTAACATGCTATTTAAGGTTTCAATTAATTTTTCCTTGCAAAAGTATCATGAGAGTAGAGGAGCTATCTGTTGTTGATGTCACATACTGCCACTCTACTGTCCCTTGGAGACATTCATCACACTAAGACCATTCTTTTCAGTGAGCATTAAGGTTCCTACACTCAGTATTCACAATACAGCATGAGGAAGAGACAGGCCATCTGTTGAGAGACTGTCATGTTACTTCATGATACCACTCCACCACTCCTGCTATAATAGAGGGTATGAACAGTAATATGTAGGGATTTGAAGGGATCAGAAAAAAGCCTGTTTCAAGATACTATCCATGAGTTCACCTGGAGAGGCTGGGGAAAACCAACAAAAATCCCATAGAGATAACAGAAACTAGACTGAGAAACAAAACTGTACTTCCAGTGTTACTGATAGGATTCCAGGGTTGCCAACTTTACTGCACAAGAAGTAATACCTACAGTCAACCATTACCAAACAGTACTTTTTGCTTGAACTCACTATTCTCCAGAATGGTGACTTCTTCTGTATTCCTGCAACTGATGAGGCGACTCAGCCACGCTCCTGTGGAACCATGACCAACCTGACTTCTTTTGACCTTAACTGTGAAATTCTGCCATGAGAGAGTCAAGTTATGTTCCTGGTTTCCAAGGAGGGGTGACATCTCCTGCAAAAATACAATGCTTAATGTTGTGGCTTGTTCATGAACGAGGATCAAATGATCACTAATGCTATGGTAACATAACCCTGTTAATACAAAAGTCTGCCAATGGATATGATCATGAGCAGGTTCCAGCCTCATAACTTTTTTCCTGAAGAAGCTGCTTAATGTCATTCTCCCAGTCCCTCATGAACTGATACAGCAGCAGCAAGCTTCACTTGCACATAATTCAGAAAATGTGTTAGAAAGTACACCTGTGTAGCCACAGAATCTTTACCTGAATTTGTGCATATAATTTTCCTTAGTTTCCCCAGCTGAATGCCAGTATGGTACCTTGAAACATACCACAACAACCTCCATTCACTATTCACGATCATAGTCCCATGTCATTCAATACCACTTGCATTAGGGAGCTTGTTGAATTTTAAAATTCACTCATAATTTTGTTGTGCTGTTCTGAATGAAACAGAGGTTTTATTTCTAAACCTGTCAATCAGTTGATGTAGCATACCATTCTTCTCTGCTGACAAGATCATGAAGTATCATGAGAAATAAAACTCTGAATATTGTTATTTCAAAATATTGCCCTAATTACTTACTATTCTGTGCCCTGACAATTCATGTTACTAATTGAACAGCACAACCTGTCTTTAGTTTATGCATCCTGCTATACCGGTATAATTATTTTAATAACTCTTCTACATAAAAATTAACTGATTAATATATCAATTAATATATTCACAGATTAACTTCTGTGTAGACAGTTACTTAAAGTCCAGCTTACGTTTCAATATTATAACTGATTATTCTATAATGCCATTCTGAATTGCCTTACAAATTCTTCAAAATTACAAGTTTGTTCAGTGATTTGATTTGGTACTCTTCTTCAATAACTAGGTCAGTTTCTTCTATCAAATCTCTCTACATGTGCCTTGAAATTTTGTTACTGATAAATGTTTAATCCTGGACTGACTAAATAGTTGTAACATCTTATGACTGCCATCTTCTGAGGTGTGATGGCATGCAGTTTCATAAACAGTTCACAGAAATCTGCTACCCCCATCTTCACCACAAAGAAGGAAGTAACAGGCTTCTCTGAAATATCTGGTACCTATCTACAAAACTACATAACATGACATCCAAGAAGACAGCAGTCTTAACAGTCATCACTGTGAGGACCTCAAATCAGAGTAATCAAGCATGTGTGCACCTGCTCCCCTCCCCCACACACACGTAAAAAACATGCAAAACGGTTTCCTTTTAAAAAAGGAAAATTCTGATACCCTGGCAGGATGAAGGATTTGAAAATAACAATTTTTATAAAAAATACACCATATAAACATAATCAAACAAAAAACTTTAACCATTTTTCACTTTCTGTTCTTCCTTCATTTATTTAGTTTTTTGATTAAATAAACCCACAACATCACACTGAGGGCAAACAAGCCACTTTCCCTTAAATAATACTTCTTGATCAAACTCCTGATTGGAGAAAACTGCACTATTTCCTGACATCCCTTCTGTTGGTGGCCTGAAAACGGTCATGAACTTCCCACTTCCCAGTACAATTTTCAGCATGTAAGAAAAACTTATGATGGTTCTGAAAAGGGCCACTTGTATAAATTATTCACAAATTCCATTTTCCTCCTGAAAACACAATGGATCCCTGGAAAAATACATTCTTCCTCAGTACTCCATTTCCCACCTGTGGCAATCAACCAGCCCTTATAGTACAGGCAGCCCCTTGTATATCACTGTCCATTTCCTGCCATTGGCTTGGACTGGGTTCCTTTCTTCACCTGTGCCCCATAACAAGCTTCCTTGTAATTTGGCTACATAACCAAACCCAATCCTGAACCTACATACTTCAACCTTGAAGATGGAGGCAGAATATTCCTCTGCCTACAAAAAAACAATTCCCAAATTTTAACTGTACCACTGCACACCCCCATAAGAACACCAATGAGTGTAAACATAAAAGTGGAAACTGTTACCATATGGCAAGTTTGAATGGCCTACGTGAAAATAAAATGAACGAATTAAATGTAGTAATACAAACTCATCACTGTTATACTTGCCACATACAAAACACATTCCATAACAAACTTCACAATCAGAAATCACTAAGGTCTGTAATGACTGTAGGTCAAACATGAGTATATAACATTTGTTACTCCAAATGACCAAACATGCCACTGAAGTATTAACAACAAACCCTATCATATTCTTTGTACATAAATTACGGTTAGCCCAATTTCATCAGACACTACTGATATGAACAGTAGTATTTGATAAAATATGATATGACCACAGAGAAGCTAAATGTATGTTCATTTAATTTCACCAGAATGCGGGCCAAAATCGTAACATAAAAATAGCTAATACAACTTTGAAAATGTGGTGAAGTTCAAATACTTGGGAATGACAGCAACAAATCAAAATGTCATTTGTGTGGGACTTAAGGGCAGACTAAATTCCGGTAATGCTGCTACCATTCAGTTCAGAACCTGCTCTGCTGCCTAAAGCATAATAAGTGAAATACACAAAACTGTAATTTTTCTTGTAGTTTTGTATGGGGGTGAAACTTTAGTCTCTGACATTAAGTGAAGAATACAGAGAATACAGTTTGAGAACAAGATTCTGAGCAGCAGAAGATATAGACCTAAAGTAAAAAGTAAAGCTATCCCTGTACCAGGCCGTGAAGACCCATAGGGCTGTGAGACGTTGAGGGTCCCACATTATATAGACAATTGGCTCAAAGATGGTGGTAAGGTTGTCAGCCTTATGCGCCGGCCGCACTTTACTCCCCAGGAAAATTTAATGAATTCCTGGTACTCATTTCTGTTAGAGGCTGAGTAAACCCCAGGACCTAGTGTGGCTGGAAGGATTAGGTCAACTGAAAATATCCAATGACCTCATCGAGATTTGAACCCGCGACCTTCCAGAGAGTGAAATATAGGTTGCTGGAGAAAACCGAATAATGAGGAGCTTCATAATCTTGTACTCCTTGCCCAAAGACTAGCAGAATGATCACGTCAGTGGAATGGTATGGTTCACATATTGGAGGGGAATGCATGTACAGTTTTGGTACAAAACGCTGATAGAAAGAGACCACTAGGAAGACTTGGATATTGGTGAGGATAATATTAAAATGTATCTTGTGAATATGGTAAATAATCTTTGGCTTCAATAAAATGCTGGAAATTTCTTGAGTAACTGAGCAACTGGTGCCTTCTCAAAGAGGACTCAGCTCCATGGAGTTTGTCAGTCAGTTAGTTAGATGGTTAATTGGTTGGTTTGTTGCTATTGATATGGAAATAATTAGTTTCAAACTGTAAAGAAATTTGTGACTTGCAGATTTGGCACACTTCAAACTTCACAACATCCAAATGTCCCTGCCACTTTGTCATAGGAACAGACATTCACTCCTATAAAAAGTGTCTCTTGGACTTAGTAATGGTCCTGATGGAGTTTGAATGTTGTGCGGTGTGTTTATATTATGAACACAGAAATAGACGTACTTACTAGAACATTTATTATTATATACCATCTCTTGTATGATACAGATTACTGGATTTGAAAGTCTCACAGCAGTCACTATGAAGTGTATGTTTTTCTGGATTTTAATGCCAAGTAGTTCAGACACAGCCTAATGTTTCAGGTGTGCATATCACCTCCATCTTCAGAGTCAAAGAGTATGCCAAGCAAGAAACCAGCAAAAAACAGTTGGCCTGAGTTACTTTTCGACTCTCAATACAGAGGCAATATGTTTCTCCACAATGTCACCCCCTCCAGACTACACACCATTACAACCCAGAACACCATATTCTTATAATGCATTTTTATTAATATCCTTATTAAGAAATCTACAGCAGATTTAATTTATGAAATTCGTCCTACCATTCGTTTCAGAATCTTCTTCCTGTTTACCATCTAGAAACACAGACAGTAAAATATACTGTCACATGATAGGAGTGTGACTATAAATGGGTTTTGGATTGATGACCGAATTTATTGGACTCTTCGACACAATGCATCACTACGCTTTACACTTCACTATTATACTGTATATCAATGTCCGCAGTCATGTCTTCACTGGCGTTCCCCTTCATCTGGGTTCCTAAACTGTCCCTATACCTCAGCTACCAGCTTCTAACAGCAACAGCTTTTAAAGAGTGAACTGCAGCACTTCTCTAACTCACTCACTACAGCTCCTAAATTATCCTGCTTATAACATCTCAGCACAGACTGCACAAAAAACACCATTCACTCACGTCTGTTGGCACAGCTGTTACCTAGCAATGGCTGTGTACAGTTGCTTATTTCGTGGTCGTTGCCTAGCAACAGGCCCACATGCCACAATACGATACTGTAATTTTATAGCGTCATTTGTATTGGTATGAAGATTTGTTCATCACATTATGGGAAGAATACAGATTGTGGGCTGAATTTCAGGTTCTCATGACAGTGACTATGAACAGCACTATCTTCTGGGACAGTCCCATGTAGTCTGGTAGCAAAGCTCTGCTTGCCAACTGCTTCTTTTTATCTTGCCTCGTTTACTCCCTGATGATGAATATAGGGGCACTATGTTCCTTAGTGGCCTTCTACCATATTACATGGCATTATAATCCAGAAGAGAGTACTCCTCACAGACTCTACTGGAGAACAGGGTGCTGAGAATATCTGGATCACAGAGGAAGCAAATAACAGGATGCTGGAGAAAAATGGATGAGCAGTCCATAATTTGTATTGCCTCCGTATATTATGATGATAATCAAATCAAGGATGATGATATAGACAGAACACATAGCATGCTAAGGAAATTAGGAATGCATTCAAAATCTGAAGGAAAGAGACCACTAAGTAGACCTATATGTGGAAGGACAATATCAAAACACATCTTAAGAAATATGGCTAAAGTGTGCACTGGATTAATTTCTTCCACCCACCATCAAGCTCCTCCAAAATTTTGGCATCTATCTACCAAAATAGTAGGTACAACATCAAAGAATACAAAGAACGGGACTACTTTACAAAGGAACTAAGATAAGCACAAACACCAGGACCATCAGCAAACAGACAATGCCTGTGCTCCATATCTACTTACAATAAACTTCATAACTGAGTGCGACATTTCTACTGGACAGCTGCGTTCCATCCCACAGATGGTCTGTTTGTAGCAGTGCCTCTTGCCGACTGCTTATCACATAGCACAAAAGTGATTCAGTAATCCTATGTACAGTATCTGTCAAAAGCACACTGATTCCCCTATATACACAGCAAGCTCTTAAAGAACAGGCTTTCCGCTTCAAGGACCCTAGTTTGATATTAGTGTGGTCAATATGGGATGGCACACACATCACTGACAATGATCCTTATTATGAATGTGATATACGGGATATTACAGAAACCTAAGAATTGAAATATAAAGTACAGAATATGACATAAACTACAGCATTATCTGCTGTTTAACATGCATGTGAAAAAGTTTTTCTCCCAGTCTGAGGGAAGAAAAAGCACCAAGTGAATTTGAGAATGAAGTGCAACTACATAATTATCAACAGGGGGCATCATTCAAACCCACATTTTTAAAACACCTAAGCTTCCATGATAATCGAGGATAACAGTAAGAAGTGCAAGAAATAACCAAATTTTATACCGTACAATAGTATATATGATCCACATGACAACAAGTGAGAAATAACTCAACCCCCCACTTCAGCATACCAATACACATCAGTTGAAGATTGCACATGACCAAGCACAGCATCTAACCTGAGTTTTAAATACAACCTACAATTAATTTTTATGCCATTTATATTTTTAATATTTCTGTTTTCATATTTTTATTTATTTAATCGTAATCATAATAACGAATTGTACACTAAATCGTAGATATACACCTAATATATAAATTTATATTCGCTAGCAATGCAGTCATCAATTGCAAGAACACGGATCCGTATTATAACCAATATTTTAATCACTTGAGTTATGTTCATAAGTGCCTGATGATGACCTAATTATATGGTTGAAACATGTAGACAGTTATGTTTATATTAAACACATAAAGACATATAACAACACCTACTGTCTTTATTCAAGATATTCCCATATTACTTGTTGTGTTGACAGTTGTAATATAAGCAATTAAATTCTTCTACTAGATGATGGACAAAGTCCAGGAATTCAGTAATCCTGAATTATATACGTGACCACTCCATTCAGCATTTATTTCACTTGCCCTGTGCAAATAATTCATAAATACCTGGTAATTAAATTGCTTCTAAGTACGATACTGTATCACATACTGATATGGTGACCCCAGTACTGACTCATCATAATTTCGTATTCAAGAGAAACTGTATCATAACTGGAGGAATGGGTTTTGACTGTTACATATAACTGAACATAGATGTTGATAAGAAAGACCTGTAATACCCAAACACATTATTTCAGATAAGGAATGCCTGAATAATTCCTAGTTCATACATCCTGTTATATCAATATATCACACTGCAGACTGTAAACCTCCACTTCAAGTAGATAATGTCCGCGCATTAACAAAAGAAGATAAGAACGACAACAAAACAATTTATGTTAGAACAAACACAGTGCACTCAGCACAGGTCTGACTTAGGTACTGAATTCTATGCTCAAGTACCAAGAATGATGGGTACTGACATTGGGGCAATTCAGGCATCTTGCCCCCTCCCCTGGATTTTCAGAAACTGAAAATCTAGAAAATACATAAAAATTAAAATATTTTTAAAAGTATGAATTGTTTTATCCTGAGCAGTAATATTAGCTTTAATACGAGTTTGTAAACAAAATTTCTGGTCCCCCTCCCCCAGGAAAACTGACTACCCCCACCTAGAAAACATCCTGACTGCACACACGCTTCAAGCCAAGGTCACTAGACCTAACTAACTCCATGGAGCTGAATCCTTCTTGGAGAGACAACAGTTTCTCAGCCATTCAGAACTGTAAACCATAACTGTTCATACATATTTTCAAATAATACAGTATCAGGTTTAATACTTTCCTTAAATGATTCCACTTTCATTGGCCAATGTAAGGTGTGACCAGTGGAACCAAAAGTGATGTTGGTCAAAATGCCAAAACATGTAACAGATAATTAACATATCGTTTATCTATAAAGAAGTTGTGATGACAGAAAAAAAAATAAAACACACCATGACCCTATGATACAACATTCAGCAAACTCTTCTTTTTTCTCATTCACAGTAGAGACAAGCCTGCTGTTAGCACTGCACCTCATGTTTGAAAGTCCGGGCAGTCTCCTAGACATAACTGTGTTCAGCACAATTGTGCATTGAGATGATCAAAAGAAGAATTATTAAAATTCAGTTAAGTTTGCAAAAAAAAAAGTATTACTTCTGGTATCTTATTTCTTGCTGCATTACTAAATTTAGCTGGTCGGTATGGGGCATGCAGTAGTGCAGCTGGCTGAGGTACCATGCTACAAGCTGGAAGGCTGCAAGTTCAATTCCTGATGAGGTCATTGGATTCTTCAGTTTACCTAATCCTTCCAGTTGCACTATGGCCCTGGGGTCAATTCAGTCTCTGACAGGAATAAGTACCAGGAATCTTCCTGGGGGTAAAGAGCAGCTGGCACATAAGGCTGACAACTTCACTGCCACCTGTGAGAACCGTCTAGAAAATGTGGGAACCTCAATGTCTCACAATCCTATGGGCCTCCATGGCCTGTTACAGGGATACCTTGATCTTTACCATCTGCATCCCTAGCATGCCACGTTCCAGGACAGATTTTGATC
This sequence comes from Cryptotermes secundus, assembly GCF_002891405.2. Classification (NCBI taxonomy): domain Eukaryota; kingdom Metazoa; phylum Arthropoda; class Insecta; order Blattodea; family Kalotermitidae; genus Cryptotermes; species Cryptotermes secundus. The sequence goes on from NW_019721531.1 coordinate 29,204, forward strand.
ACAAGGATTCTGTTCCTACTCGGTACTGGTTTGGGGGTACATGTTTTCAGTAACCGAATATAAAACCTAAATTAAATTACAAGCTTAGCTACAGAGTATTGTGATAAAACACAATTCTAAGAAGGTTCAGACCCTTGTGCCTAACTTTCTAGACAATTCATGTAATTTTAAATTGTGCTGGTACTCTATTTTTTATATCTCAGAAAATGCGAGTATCAACTCTCCTTCTTCCTATCTGTATTTATCTCACCCAGCCTCCATGAAACTGTGTGTTATTTGACCAGCTGGCCATCTTGGTCTTAATAATATATACAAGGAGCTCAAGACCAGGAAAGGATATAATATAATTTGTCTTTTGACCATGATGCAAGTGGCACATTCAAGCTATCTTTTTCTTGTCAGGTGGGGAAAATCACTGTGTGTTTTTGAATTATAACTTTTAGTGCTTTAGAAAACTTACATGTGTAACAATACAGTAAACCCTTGCTAATCTAGAGGAATTGGGGGTAGGGAGGTTATTCGGATTAAGCAATAATCCAAATTAGTGAATCAAAAGGTAGCCCTAAAAGAAAAAAACTTAAACCATAAATAAATGGAATATTTAATGATATAAGTAGTACTGATGAAAACAGACTTTATTTAAAAACTATAAAGAGAAAATAGATTTATTCATCGATAGTAAACTCAGAAGTTTTACTTGTTTCTTAATGTAATAATGCAGGTTTGAAGAAACTGTCAAGTTTTGTCTGAACAGACAAGTGATTCATCTGCCTTCCTAAATGCCATGTGACTTGTGAAGTATGTACACAACTGTGGACAGGGAGCCAGGATAGTGTAGTCAGTATAGCAACTTGCGAGGGGCTGGATGACCAAGGGGTTGAGTTTGATTTCTCTTCACATCATCCAGACCGGCTCTGGGGCCTACTCAGCCTCCTATCCAATGGGTACTGGGAGGCTTTTTCCCCAGGATTAAAGAAGCTGGGGTTTGAAGCTGACCACTCACCTCCAACTAGTTCCAAGGTGAAGAAAATGTGGATCTATATGTGGGGAAGTCATGAGATTTTAATTATCACCCAGAAGAAACAGAGATACAGGTGCAAGAAATTGTATGTGAGTTAGTCCTTCTCTACATAAGCCCCCTGCAAGGCCACACATTTTCCCCAACGATGCATTAGCCGCAGGATACCTTGATCATAGATGGTCTCATCTTGACTGTTTAGGAAGTCCTCCACTGCAGAAATGACATCATCATTGTCTTGGAATTGCTTACCACAAAGTGGATTCTTTAGCATGGAAAAAGAAAGAAGTCACTTGGTGCCAGGTCTGGTGAATATGGTGGATGGGGGAGAATTTCATATCCCAAACTGGAAGCAAGTGTTGTCGTAGCATGAGCAGCATGAGCTGGTGTGTTGTCATGAGAAGTTGCACACCTTTTCCCAGCAGTCCACATTGCCTTTTCTTGATTTCCTCCTGTAATTTTCTCAGAAGGTTCTGGTAATACTTTCCAGTGATAGTGACGCCCTTTTACGCGTAGTCGGCCATGATGACACCCCGCCGATCCCAGAACACGTTCAACATCATCTTTTGTGATGACGGCTGGGATTTGGCCTTCTTTGGTGGCAGTGAGTCTGCATGTTTCCACTGCTTGCTCATTTCCTTTGTTCAGGGTCATAATGATAGACCCAACATTCATCCATCATAATCAGGCGGTCGAAACATTCCCACTTTTCGTCTTAACACAACTGAAAAAGTTTCTTTGTCACAGCCATCCGTTTCTGTTTTTGAACTGGTATCAACAATCGTGGCACCCAACACACAGTGACCTTTGTCACGTGTAACTCGTCATGGATGACACTGAAAACCGACCCATGGCTAATGCAGACCTCATGAACAGTAGCTTTGATAGTTGTGCACCTATCGGATAGGATCAGAGCTTTCCACCTGTGCCACACTTCCCGGTACCTCAGAGAGAGAGATGGTCTTCCACTTCAGGGTTCATCTTCGAGGTTTGTCTGTCCACAATGAAAGCACCTCTTCCACCTGACTACTGTCATATCATGGTACACCTTCCTGATACACAGTGGTCATCTTGTCATGGATTTTGTTGGCAGACTTCCTTTGCAAATGCAGGAGCCATATCAAAGCACCAGCCTACATTTTCTCAACGGACATCACCATTTTGCTTCTGCCTCTTCTGGTGGCTTCCTCTGTCCACTTGGGGCAGGTGAATTTGACCACTCGGCAAGCTCAGGAAATGGGCTACCTCCTATATAGAATGATATTTTGGAATTATGATTTTCTCATGGTGATGATTAAAGCATTATGACTTCCCATCATACAATCATTCACCCATATGCCTTCATGGCACAGTGCTTAATCAGTTAAGTACAGTGACAAATTTACCTTCTTTACTCAAATGTAAACAGAATTTTCATTTTTCAAATTTCTATCCCAATTAAGTGTGGTTGGATTAGTGAGGGTTTACTGTATATGTCAATTATTTGTCTGAATATAACTTCACACTCACTAAGCCGAGTGCAAGTGGCGATGGCCATTGCAGTAGTTAAGGTAGTAGTGTTTGCAAAATAGTTTTTAATATGCATAATTTCTTAAACAATATCTGAAGAATACTGCAGGAGATTGGAGTTCTCTAAATTCCAGAACTTGACAGCCAGATCATGTTGCATAAGTATGTTGATTGTTTCACATGCATGCAGAGAGGCAAAGACAGGAAAAGAAAAGGTACAAAGAAGTTGTTTCTGTCACCCAGAAAGCAAATAAACATACCAAAAAGAGTGATAAACCTAGATGACTTCCAAAGAGATGTTTTATGCAAAAATGTTTTTGGATATTATGATGATAGCAAATTCCCTACCACCAAAAAAAAAAAAAAGCAACACTTTCCCTTACGGAAAAAATAGTGTATAAAGGTTCAGTTTCCTCCACTGCAAGGCTAGTGAAGCATCCTGACTTCCAGTACAAAAGAACTCATGCTGGACTTAAATTCCTCATACAGTAAGGTGACTTTGTTGTGGCAAGGTTGAAGTTCTTGCAAACAATGCACCAACTAACAACATTTGGTGATAGCTGACCAGTGTTTTACCTGGATGAAACTTGGGTAAACCAGAATCACACAGTTTAATATTGTGGGATGTAGACCTGTTGTTAGGCAATGACAGCAAAATAAGCAGCTATACAACAGTCACTGCTAAATAATGCCTCTGTAAACAATAGCCGTTGCTAGGTAATTGCCACAACAGACATGCACACAACAGAAGAGCTGTTGGAAGTGGTGTTCTCTGTGTGGCCTGTGCCGAGGCTATATAATGAGGGCCAGCTGTCATTTGGGAAAAGTCTTGAGAGAGCTGTGAAAATAGGAGGTTGGTGTGAGATGGCTGCCAGTGTGGGAGTTAATCAGTTGAAGCAATGAGTTAGTTGTGAGTCACTTGCCGCTGAACAAGGACGTGAAATATGGGAGCTCAGGAATCTATGGTGTTGGAAGCCATTACTAGGCAACAACTAGTGAAAAGACAGCAGACTGAGAAGACGTCACGTGTGCTGTAGTGAACTGAGGAGTGTGTAAATTAGCAATAGTGCTACAGGTACTCATGGTTACGATCTGTAAGAGTTCAATCCCAAACCTGTCTATATTCACTCATACACATGACAATATATCTGGCAACATTTCACTGAAAATGGTAAGTTAAAAGTTCCTGTAGGAAATGGGGCCCACTTTATCATTTGCCACACAGAATCGGTTAATAGGAGTTTCGTACATGGGAGCTTGGGGGTCCTCCAGTCTAAACCCACTCATGACTACCATGAAGAAATGACTATCCATATACTTCAAGATTGTTTCTCAAACAGATTTATTAATTACTTAGAGGAGTACAATGTACTAATTATGGATAATGTGAACTGTCATTTGGCTATAACAAACAAAGTACCTAACAACTCCAACAGAAAACAGATATCAGTATGTGGCTCTAATAGAGGGGAATTTATATATCCCACACTGAAACAAAATTTGAACTTTTCCAGTGAGGGTTCCCTTTCAAGAATAATATGAAACAGTATGAACCTGACAAATTGACAAATGAAAGGTGCAATAAGTCATACGTCTCTCCCCACATCATTGTCCATATAATCCCATCAGACGTGTGGGTTCAAGTGAAATGGGAAGTTGCATAAAAAGAACAGACCATTCAATATTTCAGATGTGGAAAGACAGGTGAGCGAAGAACGTGAGAAGGTGATACAGGGAGTGGGTCCCTTGTGCACACCTTGTTGTAAAACTGCAGAAGATCATTATGAAATAGAAGTAGGCCATAATGAAGTTCCAGAGCTAGTCATCTTCAACTTACAAGACAATGAGACAGAAGACGAGGAGAGTGATGACGATGATGATGATGATGACAGCGATGGTGAAATTGACAACTATGATGATAATGATGATGACAATGTGCTGTTTGCTGCTCCTCTAGATTTAAAAGCAGATATATCAGGGCCGTTTCTGGGTAATGGCTTGGTAAACATGTTCCCACAGCAACAGACATGAACACAACAGAAGAGCTGTTTCCTGTGTGGTCCGTGCTGAAATGTTATAATCAAGGGACGTTAGAGTGTAGTCAGAAATACAAAAGTGATCTGAAGGCTCCCAGAGCCATCAGACGATAATATATGGTCATGAGTCCCATGGGACTCAGAACCAAGAAAAATCTAGGCTGGGGAGGACCAGAGGCAAATTTAGCAATCAATCAGAGTTTAGTTAGATCTGTGGGTCAGTCTGTGAAGAGAGGACTTGAGTGGGAGGCAGAGGAATAGCCATTGCTGGAGCCGTTACCAGAAAACGTCAAGTAATAGACTGAGAACACACGACTGTGTGCTTTAGTAAACTGTAAAGGTAAAAACAGGTAGAGTTGTACCTGTCGTAAGAGATTAAACAATTCCGTCCAGTGTGACTAGTAAAGATTTTTCTTATTTCAGTCCTTCTTCCCTTACATATTTCAGTCTTTACAGACTTTTATCAGAGGGACATCTATACAATCGGAAGCCACTATTACAATAAGTTTTTGAAGGTTAAAATATATACATATAACATTGATAAAATACAATGGATATAAAACCTATTGTTTTTAACAACCACAGCGGCTGTCTTAATATATTATAATTAGTTCCTTAAGATTTTTGTTGGAAATTATAAACCAAGTTGGTTCATGTCCTATTTATTATTTCTTCTCTTGAAGGGGGCCAAACGGCTGCCGCCTTGTAGTTCATGAGAAGTGGATTCTGCAAATATATTATGGGTATATTGTATTATTTCAGCAAACCCTATTTTGTTTTTATGAGAGCTTTTGTTATTTCGTCCTACCTTTAAAGTCGTCCTGTAAGCTGTCGAAGGCCGCTCTGTTATTATGGTTATTATACTGTTATATGGGGTTATAGGGCGTGTTGAGCCGCGTATTTATACTCCTTGTGTCTATGAACTTTGTGTGGGCGTGTGTTAGTTTTTGCTGTATTTGTTTGGTCATGCGTGTTTGTTCTTTGTATGCTTTAGTTACTATGTTTTGTTTTGACGCGATTTGCTGTATGTTTTTGTCGCCAAGTTCCTGTGTTTAACGAATTAAGCACTATGACATGAAGGCGTATGGGGGAGTGAATGTATAGATCCACATTTTCTTGACCTCGGCACTAGCTGGTGGTGAGTGATCAGCTTCACGTCACGTACGTGGACAGCAACATACTGAGCAGCCCCGTTAAACTCTGTTATTGGTGGGATGGAACATTTCTTCGCTACTACTGTGGCCTTCCCCACTAGCGAGAGTTTCCAGATTAGCTGGCGCACACTGAGGAAACTATGTTTGTTTAGTTGCTCACATCATCTTAAGTGGGTATGTTCATCTGATGTAATGCATGACTATTTTTTAATTTCATGCATTTGCCTTCTGCAATGGAAGATAATAATACTGATTCTGTCAGAATATGATGATAGTTGAGACCGGTTGAGACGGCGCGAGAAGAGAGGACGTCGACCCGAAGGAAAATACTGGGATGTTAATTAATTTGTTTTAATTAGGATCAATTTATTTTAATCATGAAATATCGAGTTTACACGCGATACCAAATTTTGACATACAGTGCAACAATATTTAGCAAGATACAAGACACATGATGATGGCCACATACAGCCAAACCATGTAATGTGGGAGAAGGGTGACTATGTAATACATTACATTTAAAACGGAAATGTACGCGAAATAAATGATATGTTAATGCAACAGGATGCTTAAATACAATATTAGGAAAAGGAAACATTGTGTGCATCCATTCTTTTTTGACAATTTAAATTACGGTGTATATATTGTTTTGAATGAACTTAACCTGAATCCAGACTCCTACGTCTCATGAAAAATTCTTTCTCAAGCCGAATATAATTTTCTCCCACCTAGCACAGTAGGAGTGGCATTTGTCATATACAGGTATACCAGGCTCTTGCTCGATTCAGCCCGAGGGCGCACCAAGGAAACTGGCAATCGCAACGCAACCGCGATTTCCGAGAATTCTTATCAGCCTGAGTTGAACACATGTTAATGAATGGGGCAGCATAAATTAAGGAAACGGCAACGCAACTCGCGGAGAGACTGAGAAACTCAATTTGCATGCAAGTTTTTTCACAATTGCGTTGCCGCGTGGTGTCCTAGTATCAACTGTTCTGCAACGCGCTTCAGCGATTCGTTTGTCAAGGTGGCACGGACTTGCTGTTTTGTTTTTCTGATGTTAATGGAGCAAGAGCCTAGTATATATGACAAACGCCCTTCAGAATATGCTAGGCAGGACCAAATAGATTTGGTTTGGGTAAGGATTTCTAATGAGACGAAGGAATCTGGATCCAGGTAAAGTTCTTTCAAAACAATATAAGCTCTTCAGTTTAAATTGTCACACAAGAACGGATGCACCCAATGTTTTCTTTTCCTAATATTGTACTTGGGCATTCTTTTGCATTAGTATAATAGTTTATTTCACATATATTTCTGTCTTAAATACAAGTTATTATATAGTCACATTACATGATTCGGCTGTATACCGCCATCATCAGGTGTCTTCTATCATGCTAAAATTGTTGCACTGCATGTCAATATTTCGCATCGCGTGTGAATGCGTTTTTTCCTGATTAAAATAATTGACATTAATTAAAACTAATTAACATCCCAATATTTACCTTATGGTCGTCGTTGGCCTCTCTTCTCACGCCGTCTCAACTACCACATTATGACAGGATCAGTATTATTATAAATGATGAAATAAAAGCATCACAGGTATGTCTTTTCTTTCCCTAGTGATGGTGATTTTTTTTAACATTCTGCATTTAAAAGACGACTAGACAAAAATTAAGAAAAAATTAGGCAAGTAAAGTCTGTGGGACCAGTAAATATATCAAATTTTATAGCAGTCTTGAGATTGTGAGACATGAATTTTGCTTTCAGGTGTGGTGGTTTGCCATGGAATGGCTGATCAGTCAACTGCTTCTGTGAAGCAAGTTCATATGTTTTGTACCGGCTGACTGTAGTTGCAACACCCCGCTGCTGCGCTTGACCTCTGTGATAAGTCTTTACTCAGATATGTTTGTTCCCATGTCGAAATGCCGCGAGTGAGATACACATTGGAACAGCGACTGTTCATGTATGATACCTATGTGAAGAGTGGCTGCGTAAGAACAGTAAGGAGAAGATTTGCCCATAAATTTAAGAATGTTACAATTCCACACAGAAAAACTATTCATGCAATTGTAAACAAAGTAAGACAGACAGGATCATTATTGGACAAAAGGAGAACTGTATCAAAATGCCGAGTACTCACTGAAGAGAAATTGGATGAAATTGGTGCTAGACTTGAACATTTTCCTCAAAAATCCCTCAGGCTTATTGCACAGGAGACAGGGATTTCAAAAACTTCAGCACGAAATGCCACAATACTCCTGAATTTGAAGCCTAACAAGACAGCAGTGGTGCATAAATTGCAGTCATGTGATCCTGCTAACAGAGGAATACATGTGGGAAAACTGAGAGCATATATACCTCCTACTGCAGTATGGGTAAGTTATATGTATAATTTGTGTACAGGCTGTTTGTTCCTCTGTACTGATTCCCCACTGGCCAACGGACAGGGGAATGTATGTCTCTTCAGCCTGAGTGGGTCAATCAAAAGCCCACTAAAGGTAAAGGTAAAGTCCCTTGTGTTTAAGTAATTAAGCACCAAGCGATGGAGGTGTATGTGGGAATGGATGTATAGAACCACGTTTTCTTGACCTCAGTAATAGCCTCTTTCCCCAGGGAAAGTGCCCTGATAACCACTAGAGACGAGGTTAAGTGAGCCCCAGAGCCGATCTGGACACTGGAGAGAAGATTCTTGACCCTACCAGGTCTCAAAATTCCAACCCCCCAGTCGTTCGGCATGTGGCATAATAATCACTGAATCATATGTATAATTATGGACAAAGTCATACGTGATTTTGCCTTATTGAGGATGATTTTAATGAACACTTATAGATGAGGAATACTGATGCAAATGATGTGTTCTTGCAGCGCAGAATGGAATTTGTTAACACAGAACCTGATACAGATAGTGAGAGATTTCTGACATCTCCTCCAAGTGGAAGTCAGCCAAATAATATAAAGACAGAAGAGGAACCTGTGCTAATGACATTTCCAGTAATGAGGTCCGAAAGTGAGGTGAGTTGTATGTTTGTTGTTAATCATATTTCCCAAAATAGCAATAATTATATATTATCTCAGGCATTTCCATCTGTCATCGACATGTAATGTCTTTCTGGTTGAATGAACACACTGCTACTACATAGACATGAATACGACTTGCCTATCAGCTGTATGAAGCTATTCTTGTTTGAAGGAATAACTATGAAGATAGTACCAAAAGTTAGATTGTGCACTAGTGTTTATGTCTCATAGTGCAAGTTCTGCTAGCAAGAAGACTTTTCTTTTCTTTGTTAAAGACTCACTGCATATTTGGGAGCAATGATAAAATCGGTTTATTGGTCTTGGAGCTTAATGTATTGTGATAATTTTAATCATTAAATTGTCGGTACAGGTTTTTGAGGGTGGTGATTATTAAGATCGCTGTCTTATAGGCTGGATGGGTTCTTCCTGTGCAGATGATAGAGGACCCTTATTCACCCCCTGAAGGAAAAGTAGTTCCTCTCCAAGGACAAACCAGGCACCTCATCCTAAAACACTTCTCTACCCAGGCCCTTGATGGGAGAAAATACAGCTGCTTCCGGACTCCCCTCATGTGACAAAAACTCATTGTGGCTCTGAAAAGGGCTGCTGCATCCGTTTTTATCAGTTTGACTTTCCTCCTGAAAACAGTGGTGGATCCCTGGACAGGTCCTCTCTTCCTCTTTCTGTTTCTGTTTCCCACCTATGATGATAAATGAGTGTGCTCCTTGTAAGGGACATTTTTTGTTCATTTCTGCCCATTGCCTTGAATTGGATTTCTTTCGTTGTTCCCTCTCCTTTGGTTCCACTATCACCTTCCTTGTAACTTGCCAAATAGCTAAGCTTACTTCTGAACCACCATGTTTCAGTCCTGACGATGGAGGCAGCATGTTCCTCCAAAACAGCGGTATCCATCCACAAGTCTACACAATTTCACAACTCAGAAGACCAAAATCTTACAATCCTTAAATTACTGATATTTGCTTTTTGTTAAAGTAATTCGTGCTTAAGAGCATATTCCTTTAAGGTGCAAGTGATTAAGTAGGCTAGGAATATTGAAGAGTTTGCTCAGAATTGAATGCCATGCGGACGCAATACATGTTTATAAAATCTTGATGTTTATTTCCAAAGAGGATTGTACATTGTCCTACAAAACATCTGCCAAACTTAATGTGGTTGGATTATTTTGTGTAAAGAATATCTGTATAAGCTGTTATGAATCTATTGTTAAGAGCTGAAAAAATGCAAAGAAAATTGTGGACTGATTTCATTTGGTAATTTTATCTGCTACATGGCAGTTTCATTTTGTTTAGTTACCTATGATAGTTGCTGTCTGAAATGATCAGCATTGTCTCTGCACTAATTAACTTTTTTTTACATGTTAACCTTTGTTTGCCCACAGGAGCGTTCCAAATGTAAGCAGCACAATCCGTGATGTGCCACAAAAATTCATCTGAGTCTGCAGTTTCTCTTGATAAATAACTTCATGAAGTATCCCCAGAAGTTAAGGGGAGTGACATTTGGTAAACATGGAGACTAGCCAATCCAACAACGTGCAGAGTGTGTCTCAAGTCCTGTTATCCTGTTAGTTGATATGGAAATTGGAATGTAGCTGATGAATTACTAATATATTGGTATATTAATGATAGAAATATCTGTATTTATTTCCAAGACTTCTGAACACAGTCTGACTGGTGAGTGGTGGGGAAGATTAGGTACAGTGGGTGAGTCCACTCATGTGAACTGGAGAGTTCAGTCATTTGGGAAGGAGCACAGTGGTGCAACTGGTGTGAGTAATGAAAATTGCTATTTAGCTGATAGTACCATTTGTTTTGGTGGGCCACAAAATTAACACTGGTGAACCATATGTTGCCTGTGGGTTCTGCATTATTGTTCCATAGTGTAGGAGTAAGGTCAGAGATAATCATTCCATCTGGGATTGATAATTTAGACTCTTTTAGTGTTAGGTCTAAGAGTACTGAATTACAGGGTTTCTGTGACAAGATTTCATAGCATCAGTAAAAGAAAATACTCATAAGGGGAATGTAAAATTAGGTTCACTTTTGTGTTTTGATGCCAACTAGTTATTACATAATATGAGGTGTATTGGAAAGTTTCCATACTAGGTCAAAAGAAATGCTGGCGTAACTTACTCAGTTTTGGCTTCAAAATAGTCTCCTTTGGAATGTATACAGCAATCCCATCATTTTCCCCACACTTCAGAAGCACCATGGAAGTCATTATCCTTAATGCTATCGAGTACCACTTGCAACTCCCTTTGGATGTCAGACACTGTTTCAAGATGTCATCCCTTCAGTTTCATTTTCAATTTTGGAAACAAATTATACTATACTATACTATATGCACTATACCGCACACAGCTGAATACTAAATGGCATTCAGTCATTGACGAAACCTGGTAACAGGGCTGAGTGGGCACAACATTCCTCAGAGATTGCTGCTGTAACTGCTGAATGAGTGGAATGAGTCATTAGCACTGATAAATGCGCGCACTCTCACTAGAGTAGAGTGGATGGCATGTTTCTCCGCGACTACTGTGCCCTTCCCCGCTAGTGAGAATGCAGTTGTGTTGCTGATTCCCTCACATCAGTTTCTGTACATGCACACATTTGTAAGAATACTGTAAAATGATAACACAAACTTACCATGCTTTATAACAGATGCTGAAAGTGACCCCCTTCTTCTTGCAAACATGCCTTGCATCGCATAAATAAATTATGCGACACTTTCTGAAGTTGTTCCACAGTAATTGAACCAAGTAGGCATGTTATGTCATTCTTCTGAGGTTCAATGGTGTGAGGATTATTCTTGTAGACTTTTCCCTTTAGGTTTCCCCAAAGATAAAAATTGCAAAAACTGAAATCTGTGGATCTGGGAGGTCACAGTCCCCTGCCGATTATTCTGTCTTCAAACACTTCCTGTATTGCGACCATGGTTGCTGTAGCGTTGTCTTGCTGAAAATACCCATATTGTCTTTCTTCAGGAGTTAGCTGAGTGAAGAATGGATTCAGTATATCATTAACATAGCTGTCTGAGTTCACAGTTTTGTGGGAAAAATAAGGGGCCAATGATTCACCGTGGACCTACAGCACATCACACCCCCACCTTTTCACTATGTAATGGCACTTGCTGTGTAGCATGAGGATTTTTGTTGCTCCATATTCTTACATTTTGTGCATTGACATGGCCACTAACGTGAAACCACGCTTCATCAGTCATGAACAGAAGCTGTGGATCCACGATTCCATCGTGCACATTTTACAACAGCCAGTTGCAAAAACGAATTTGCTGCACAACTGTTATTTTGTATGGGTGAAATCTGATTAATGTTGTGGCTGTGAAAGCAGATCCTAGTGAAACATTGGTTTTTTGTGCTAAGCATCTTTACGATTTTCGAGGACTGATCTGTAGTCATGTCTCAATATCCTGAACCTTTTCTTCAGTCGGCACAATCCTCTTCAATTGCTTCTTTATGTCACACACTGAACCTGTGGCCTGCCACCTTTTCACAATCTTGGATACACACGACTTTATGGGAACCAGCAAAACAATGAAACTTACGGATACATTTTCTGTAAGTTTCTTTCCTTGCAAAAGTTTTGACAATAAACACACTGTTCAATATTGAACTTCATTTTTGTATAAACGTCAACCGCCTATCGACGCCTCTAACACAGACTTGACTATTAATGTGACTAACTGCAGAGACAAGAGCAGACCTCCTGACAGCCCGCATTTATCAGNAACCTGAACATTAAATGAAAATCTATGAACTGTTACATTAAGACCTACTGGCACATGGTAGCATAGTTGCTTGAGGCACTATGCTACAAGCTGGAAGGTCATGGGTTTGATTTCTGATGAGGCCATTGGAATTTTTAATTGGCCTAATCCTTCCAGTTGCACTATGGCCCTGGGGTTGACTCAGCCTCTAAAAGAAATGAGTACCAGGAATCTTCCTGAGGGTAAAGGGTAGCTGGCGTGTAAGGCTGACAACTTCAAAGCCATCTGTGAGCAGACTGTCTAGAAAATGTGGGAGCCTTGACATGTCAAAACCCTATGAGCCACATCCTGTTACAGGCATAGCTGTACCTTTTACCTTATCCCTCAAAATTAACAAGAGCCCATTGGAAGCAATCATGGCCAGAAATCATGTAGGAGACAATAACAAACTGGAACCAGCTCCTTAATTTATTGGAAGGAAGTGGGTAAATGACCTCATCAAATAGTCCTAAGGTGTAGTGGTTACTCGTAACTTGAACTTCAGCCTCAGGTAGGTGTAACACCAAGCTTCCAACAGTGCATCACACAACAATGCAGCTCACCGAAATACGCCCACCCTTCTTTAGTCTACTAGAAGTATGGGAGAGGGTAGAGGTTTGTGGAGTCGATCTCCAAACCTTTGGACACTTGAAACTGTCAT
>NW_019721531.1:43529-52931 GCF_002891405.2 Cryptotermes secundus
ATTGAAGAGAGATGTCTCGAATGGGAAAATTGCATTGGAGTTTGCACTGACGGCGCTGCCTGTCTTACAGGTAGAAATTCAGGTTTGGTCACTAAAATTAAGGATATGGCGGGCAATAACTTAGTGTCAACACATTGCTACATTCATAGGCAAAACCTGGCCTCCAAAAAAATGGCACCTGAGCTTACTGAAGTCCTTTCTCAATCTGTTAAGATTATTAATTATATAAAAACAGTGCTTTGAATACAAGACTATTAAAAGCATTGTGCGATGAAATGGGCTCTGATCATCAAAATCTTCTTTTCCATTTGGAAGTTCGTTGGTTGTCCCGCAAAGGTATTTACAAGTAAATTTGTTGGGACTGGGCCCTCGTCTTATAAAAAGAGAACTTACTGGGCGGCGGTCTCATACAGGTTGAGAACTACTGCCTTAAAGGACTCATTTCCATGTTGCAAGAACCAAATTCAATTTTGTCTCATACCTTCAAATTATTTCCTTGGGGCAGTGAATTGAAAGACATCTAAATGAAAGTGGTCACTGCTAAACAGTCAGGCCATTGCTAAATTTACTCAAAGAGTAAAAGGTTAAGAACACTACAAGATGTCAAGACATTGCCACAGTACAGTAAGAAACAAAGTTGTCCCTATGCTTAATTAGTTAAGCACTATGCCCTGAAAACATGTGGTCTGTAGGTATGGATTCACCTTTCTTCACCTCAGCACTAAATGGAGGTGAGCCCTGGCCGCTTCACAGCCCGGGAAAAGATCCTCCAGTACCCACTAGATAGGAGGCTGGGTAGACCACACCATATCTCAGGTGGTTAGGCGCTGACTTCCCATTGTGGCGGCCCAGGTCTGGTCAAGTGGGATTTGTGGTGGACAAAGTGGTGCTGGGGCGGGTTTTCTCTGAATACTTCAGTTTCCCCTGCCAATCTTCATTCCACCAAATTCTCCATCATCATAATCACCCGGGGCAGGCTACAATAGGCCAATCAGTGGCTGCTGTGCTGAGTGGACCCAGTTGGACTCCACCCCCCACTAAGCAAAAATCAGAAGGCTGGGTGGGCCCTAGAATTAGTCTGAACACTCAGAAAAGAAAAATCTTACACTGTGAAGAATCAAACCCAGGCCATCAAGCTTAGCCCATCGCTCTACCAACTCCTGCCATGGCACAATGCAAAGCAACAAACACAGACATCTAGGATAACATAAAATTGCTTAATGCCAAGATTGTTATTCTAAGTGTTAGGGTTATATCCCAGTTGTTTTACACTTAGAAAGTGATATTTCTTACAAACCAAAAAAAGTTGTTATGACTGTGCTCTTAGAGGTTTTCTTAGAACTGAGGGCAAAAGAGGAAAGGTCTGGCAATATGAGACAGCCACATAATTCACTTATGCTGGACTGTGAATACTCACTGATGTATAGGCAAATATCATAGTAGTCCAGTTCCAGAACATACACTTGAACACAGTGGATGTTCAAGAGTTGATACTCTTTCAGACCTCGATATAACAGAAATGATACAAGACCAGGGGCTCTCTACTATGGATGCTACAACTCTTCAGACAATGGAAAGATTTAAGACAAACATCCAAAGGGCAGGAATACATTCTACTGCTTATGAAATGATGACTCTTCAGACTGCTCAGGAAAATGTAAGCTCCCCACTATGTATGCGTTGATGTTTCTTCAGAAAACTCTGCTCCCTAAATGACTTATTACACACATCACAGGAAAATGGCCTCTCCCCACTATGAATGCGTTGATGCTTCTTCAGATCACTTCTCCGAGTGAATGACTTAATACATACATTGCAGGAAAATGGTCGCTCCAGGCTATGTATCTTATGATGTTTTTTTAGATCACTGTTATTACTGAATGATTTAGTACATGAAATGCATGAAAATGGCCGCTCCTCATTATGTATCAGTTGATGTCTCTTCAGATGTTTCTGCCAACTGAATGATTCACTACATACACTGCAGGAAAATGGTTGCTCCCCGCTGTGTAGGCGCTGATGGTTCTTCAAATCAGTTTGCCAACTGAACGATTTCTTACATACATCACAGATATATGGCCACTTTCCACTATGTATGCGTTGATGTCTCTTCAAATCGCTTTGCCAACCGAATGATTTATTGCATTTATCACAGGAAAATGGCCTCTCACAACTATGTATGCTCTCATGTCTCTTCAGATCACTTTGCCGACTGAATGCTTTATTACATACTACACAGGAAAATGGCTGCTTCTCACTATGAATATTTTGATGTCTCCTCAGATCAGTTTGTCGACTGAATGATTTATTACATATACCACATGAAAATGGCTGCTCCCCAGTATGTATGAGTTGATGCTTCTTCAGATCACTTTTCCGACTGAATGACTTCATACATATATTGCAGGAAAATGGCCGCTCCACCTTATGTATTTTTAGATGTTTCTTCAGCTCACCATTAGTACTGAATGATTCATTACACACAACACAGGAAAATAGGCGCTCTCCACTATGCATGTGTTTATGTCTCAAGAGATGACTCTGATTGCTGAATGATTTATTACACATATCACAGGGAAACGGTGCTTCCCAACTATGTATGAGTTGATGGGTCTTCATATTACTCTCCTGCCCAAATGATTTGTTGCACACTTCACAGGAAAATGGCCGCTCCTCACTATGTATGAGTTCATGTTTCTTAAGATTACTCTTCGTTATGAATGACCTCTTACATACATTACAGGGAAATGGCCGCTCCTCACTATGTGTGAGATAATGTGTCTTCAGAACACTCTTCTGTCTGAATGACTTATTACATACACTGCATGAAAATGGCCGCTCTCCAGTATGTATGCTTTTATGTTTCTTCAGTTGACTCTTCTTAACGAATGACTTATTACACACATCGCAGAGAAACGGATGCATAGGAAAGTGTTCATTCTGAGAACTCTGCCAAAAAAAAAAAAAGGAAAAGAAAAATATTAGGCTAAATACTGTATCATAGCATCAAGTTGTGTTGCATTTCCAATTGTATTCATTTCTGTCAGCACAATTATTTATACAGATACAAAATATGTTAAATACCCTGTTACACATCTCAGCCTTTCAGCCATCATCAGGTATACACATTCACTGCTGGCTCCACCTCTCACCCCTTACAATGGCCAGTGTTTTAGGGGTACAGTTTGTGTTGTCAGTTTGACATACTGGGTGGTATACCCTTGAGCCAAAGAGTGAATGTGCAAACCCGATGATGGCTGAAAGGCCGAAACACATATTATATAATTAACATACAGTGTATCTATTCTAAATCTTAATAGGAGGAAGAATGAGCCAGAATGCAAGGTATAAATGACAAATATTAAATTCCAAGAATTTTGTTCTTCATCAAATCCTGTTACGCAACCAGAAATTCAGGGCACAGTATGTAGTAAAGTTATTAGCCTATATTCCTCTATTTCAGAGTGGCAGAATGAAGAATGTGTTGGAAATTTTCCTTCGGCAATTAACTAAGGAAAAGATTTACCTGAATGTGTGTGATTTTTAGACTTTGTCTACACACATAATCCAGACATTTTGGAGATGTGAATTCAGTTTGCTTTTCTACAAAACACTAAACATGATGGTCATATCATTATATAGAATCTGTTACATCAGCTTACCAACCAACCAACCAACCAACCGACCGACTCCACTGAGCTAAGTCATTTTTGACAATCCAATAGTTGCTCATGTACTCAAAAATTACCTAACATTTTATAGAACCCAAATGTTCAGTACTATATTAACCACAGCCTAACATGAGCCAGATGACTTCAGTCTATACACTCCCATCCAATTTTCTAACATATATTTCAATACTATCCTCCCATCTGTGTCTAGACCTTCCCAGTGGTCTTTTCCTTCTGATTGTCCAACAAAAATCATGTGTACAGTCGTCTTCCATCTGATGCATGCTACATGCCCTGCACATTATATTCTCTTTGACCTGATCATGCTAATTATATTTTGCGAAGAGTACGTGGGAACCTCCCACAGTCAAACAGGCAGCTTAAGTACCATAGTATAGCAAGCGCAGGTGATATTTATACACTGTAGCTTGCAATCTGGCTGTCTGTATTGTCACACAAGCGCTACCCAATCACCGATCACCATAGAAGCTCCAACGCCCATTCGTTAGCTCGCTGCCCAGCGGCAAGAGTATAAAGATGCTGGCCTCCGACATGCTAGCCTGCAACGAAGGGAGTCTCCACCGGTATTATTCAGACACGCTTCCTGCTCAGCTGTAATACCCGCTCTGAGAGCAGTAAAGATTTGTTGTTATAGTTTTATGTGGTTGTCTCTACCAGCATTGACATCCCACAAGTATAAGTTATGAAGCCGTCATCATGCAGTTTCCTCCAGCCTCCTACTATTTCATCCGTCTTCAGTACAAATATTCTCCCCAGCACTGTGTTCTCAGACACTCTGGGTCTACGTTCTTCCCTTCTTGTCAGAGACCAAGTTCCACGTACAAAACTACAGGAAAAATCAGAGTCCTGTATATTTTAATCTTCACATTTTCAGATACAAGAGAAGAGAGAAAAGGTTCTGAACCAAATGGTTGAAAACATTACCCAGATTCAATTTGTTCTGAATTTCCTCATATATGAAATTCTGCATGCACACGTGCCAACACCCACGAACGCGCACGCACACACACACATGCGCAAAGAAAATTTCATGAATGATTCCACATCCAGTATTTTCTTTATAATTTACTTCAAGAAAGAACCAAATGCATGAAGCTTGAAACTGTGGTCTTCTGGGTGTACGCATTACTTCCATCTTCATTACTAAACTTGTATCCACCTACTACACTACAACATCCTATCATAACCCAGTACATCACAATGTGAACTGCCACCAAGAAACTTTGTTCATGTGACCTATCAGCAAAGAATAATTGAAATGAGTTTATATAACATAATGATGAAGAGGATGGAGCTTGGACTTAAATAACTAAAAACTACATTTTTATCAAGTTTTGTATGCAGGGTCAGCAGTATCTATAGAATATGAGGGTGTTACTTAGAATTCTTTGGTAGTTTAGCACTCACTGGTATTCTTATGTGAATCAGAACAAAGGCAAACACCCTCGTTACCATATCAATCAGTGTCACTTGGGTCCATGACCTTACTCTGAACACAGCCTTGCTGCAATTTTATGCACAGTTCTGTATGAAGTATGGTCTTGATTACAATAATTAAAAAAAAATGATGCTAAAAATAATTTAAAACTTCCAAAATATTGAGTCCTTTGATCCTACTACTAAACTTTATTACTTTATGATAACTAGAATTTTGAGAGAAGACATTCAAAACTATCAAGGACAAGTTGCTTTAGAAAAAGTGGCATAACGATTGCCCTAATTGAGATACAGAGCTCATTTTGTGCTCACTCCATGGCTAATAAAGTGCCCTTTCCAGTGACCTACTACACCAATATATATTTTGCACAGTTATGTTTTCAAGGTTTTCAAATCTGACTTTTGACCTAGTATTTCTCAAAATGTGGTATTTTAATTTCATTGAAAAAAATATGTGAGAATGTAAATACTGTTTCAAACACTCAGTGTGTAATAAGGAGGTAGGAGTGGTCGCACCAGTACCTTTTCTTTGTGTCCTCTACTGTTCTCTTGGGTCCTAGTCATTTTCCTTTCAGGAAATCCTTCTTGGGGTGTCTCTTATCAAATGGATGACATCCCTACACTGCTGGCAGCCCTCACCACTCACAGCCTTGCTGGTGGTCTGGCAGTGACTTTCTCGGCCTCTAATTCCAGCTGAAGGCCTTGTCCAGTGTCCTCTCACCACCCATGAGGAAGGAGAACTTCACCTCTTGGTCCCTTATCCTGTAGATAAATTCACAAAATGTTTCCCTCTGGATGGAGTACAGGGGTAGCCCAACAAGAGCCCACTGCTCAGTGATGGCAGCAGACTCTTACAGCCACTCACTGAACAGCTGGGTCCTAGCTTTCAGGGGGGAGTGATACACCGTCAGAAGTTGGTGGTTCCCATAGCAGCCTTTGCTTCTGTGGGCATGTTATGTAGGACATCAATGGTCTGTCCCTGCAGGACAGCCAACAGGTGTGTCATGGCTTTCCCCCAGCCTTTCCAGATGTTGTGCTCTACCAGCAGCTTCGTGGTGTGTATGTCAGTCTCCGTTCCTTCAATCAAGTAAAGCTCTCTGTGGAGATACTGAATCCACTTACTGACAGAAGCCCTCATCACTTGGACATCCAGCTGTCTCTTCAATCTGACTGTTGAATTCCTTGTGAAGGCTCTGGATTCACTGGTCAACAGATGCCAGGATGCCCGTCATGCATTTGTTGATGGTCTCTTCAAATTCAGAGTGGATGGAGTTGACTGTAGCTTTCATCTCTTCCTGGTTGACTTCCATGGTGGCCCTCAGACTTTCTTGTTTTGAGTTTATAGTGGCCTCCATCCTTTCCTGTTTGGCGCTTGTGGCTTTAATATCAGATCTTACCTGTTCTTGGTTGACCTGTATTTCCCATATGGCAGTTATCTTTAGTTCCATGTCCCTCATGATAAGCTGTCCTGTCAGTTCCAAGACAGCACTTCTAACACCAGTTACCACAGGTTAGTGACCAGACACAGGGTTCAGACTGATGAATGCATGTACTGGATGTTTATTACCTGTAACTACAGAGACTTACAACACTCTTACTATTCTTCATGACCTACAAATAACTACAGCATTTCCCACATCATTCTACTGTGTCACGTCTCCTCATACTCGTTGCTTGGTTATGGATTTTAACAATGGAGACTCACTGTAATGCTTCCATGCTCAGTGGCTCCTGTCCTCAATGACACCTCTACAATTGCTTTCATTCTGGTTTTGGTTTCAGGTTTTGTGTAAACTGGTGCTGGCCTTTGTCAGCACAGTCATTCTTGGTTCCCATGACCATATTTCTCCAGCTCAGTACTTTGAATGAGTTGTGAGACTCGACTCTTCCATTCTGGTTGGTTGGTCAGGTAAACTAAGGCCAGCCCTCACCAGAACAGTCATTCTTTGTCATAATTCCCATAGGACTCATGACCACAGTTTACTGCCTGACTTGGGAGTCATATCTTGTCTCACTGTCTCTCCTTATATAGCTTACATGTGGAATAATTTTTGTGTGCACGCTCGTTGCCACAGACATATGTTTAAACATGCTTCCTTTTGCTCCAAAATTCTGGCTTTCAGGTGTCAAGTCACATTATGTAATATTTCTTACCAGGCATTACTCTACTTAATTAGTTACTGTTACAGAAATGTTTTATAGCTTCAACAGCAACTAGATTTAAGTTTGGCCTGGTTTGGGATTAGGTCCATGGTTCAGAACGAGCTGGTCTGCTCTTCAAATCATATGGTCACATGTATTTGAGATAACTTCTTGAACTTTCTAAATACTCCTTCTCTTAGAAAGAATAGTTAAAATTGCCACCTTCAAAGTCTGTGAAGTGGCTGATTCTTCAAATGTTTCCTTCAACTGTTTTAAAATCTCAGCATCAGAGGACTGAGAAGCTAAACCTGAACTGGCATTTTTAGGAACATTAAGAATGTATATTTTCATAGCATTTTCAATTTTTTTCATTCTCTTTCTATAGANGTAAATATATACACATTATGGATACAAATCAGTGCAACAGGACGCTAAAATACAACATTATGAACTTACCCTTGCTTAGTCTATTCTTTCTAATGTGTGATTCACCAGTCGATTGCAGACCACCATTTAAGGATTGTATTGCACTTATCTGGGCAAACTGCTCAATCTCATCATTATCACTGCCATCATCTGTGTTTATTTGTTGCTTCACACTTAGCTTTGAAATCTTCTTATAACACTTTCCACATACTTTATGAACACTATTTAACAATGAAAGTTCGTTCTTCCAAGGAAGTACGTTCCTTAAGTCGTTTCTGATATTATTGTGCCCACTTTCATCAAATGGGTTACAGCACAAAGCGTTGGTAATAAGAGATAAAATTTACAACATGTGAATACCTCAAAGGCCAAAAGGAGACTGGGATGTACAGTTTTCAGGCCAGACAGCCTGAACCACATAATCCCTGCTCAGCCCTGCCCATACTGAATGGCTCATATCCATCAGCTAAATACTAAAGGATGCAAGTCAGGCATGTTTGGCCCTGACCAACATGTATGACCAATTTAATTCATTCTCAGTATATGTATTGTTTGTTGTAGTAATTCAAAATATTTCTTCATCCTTTTTTTCAAAGACCTGATAACCTGTCATGGGGCACACTGGTACTCTTTACAGCAAAGGTCTTCATTCTGAAGGAAATCACTGTTACACTTCAAGACAATGCTGGTGTATTTTAATATGCCGTCAAATTACACAATCAACAATTTGGTTGTAAAATCTATTATCATAAAAGCATCAGGCAATGAAAAGATACAAATGACCGCAATGTTGACAGAAATGACAAACAGCACGAAACTGCTACTCTAAGTGATAATCAACTGAGAAACTATGCCTAAGGGGAAGCTACCTATGGTGTTAATAATCATGTCCCGAGCTGTAGGATGGAGCAGGAGACCAAGAGCGAAAGTAAAGTTGTCCCTGTGCTTAACTAATTGTCATGAAGGCGTATGGGGGAGTGGATGTATAGATCCACATTTTCTTAACCTCGGCACTAGCTGGAAGTGAGTGGTCAGCTTCATGCCCCAGCCGCTTTACTACCAGGGAAAGAGCCCCCAGTACCCACTGAATAGGAGGTAGGTCTGGATGACATGGAGAAAAAATTCTTGACTCTAGGGGGACTCGAACTCCAACCCCTTGGCCATCCAGCCCATAGCTAGTTGCTATACTGACTGTGCTATCCAAGGAGACCAAGAATACCATTGAGAAAACAAGGAAAGCTTGGGCTGAATGCACTTACAGGTCATTTCACACTTGAGGTCAGATCTGTGATTCATGTGATGAATACTACTGATCTTGTAATCGTAGTTGGACTTCATAACAACACGATTCATTGAATAAGTTCTTTTAAGGTCCATTTTGAATCAACTGTATTGTGACATGATGCCTGAATGCCACAACAGTGGAGGCACAGCCAGGAGCCCATTGCTAGATAACGTCTTGGTAATCATGTTTCCACAGCAATAAACCTCCAAAGCACAGTAACAGTGAAGAATGCGATAACTCTACTGTTGAAGGAGGTGATCTCCACATGGTTTGACCAGAACCTACCTCAGGGAGAGAACTGACCAACAGAAGACAGAATACAACAGAACGAAGAAGACATCAGAAGAAGTCAGAAGTCAGATACCAGATCCGATGTGATGGATGGAACAGAGGATGAGGAAGAAATTGGGAATTTTGGCA
>NW_019721531.1:55146-80071 GCF_002891405.2 Cryptotermes secundus
GATAACCACGTGGTAGCTTCACTCCTCATAACTCATAACTTATTCACAATATCGTTAAACTAATGACTATTTTCGTAGCCATAGAGAATGTAGATAATACTGATTTATAATTGTAATTATCCTCTTACCTTGAAAAGGAGTAATTGAGGCTTGAATATATCTCTTTCACAGGAAGATTTCATGAAACAACTTAACTCTCTCACTGAAGACAAAATACTGAACAGACAAATAAGTCCCCGGGCCGTAGTGCACATTGATACAAAAGCTTACTTTAGGCAACCATACTCTCCTGCTATCTATTGCCAAAATCGAAAATTAGCCCCGGCCGGTACTGCACGACTCTCCCCTAATGTCTGCATGTCTACAGTCAACCACTTGTCACAAGTCATACGTGTTTCATTACTTATCAGTCCAGTCCATACCACCGCATCCTAAGACCCACCTTAATATTACCCTCCCACCTAAGTTTAGGTCTTCCTAGTGGTCTCTTTCCTGCTGGCTTTCCCATCAAAATACTATATGCAGTCTTCTCCCCCATGCATGCTACATGCCCTGCCCATCTCATCCTCACTGATTTGGTCATTCTAATTGTAATTTGCAAAGAGTACAAGTTCTGAAGCTCCTCATTATCCAGTTCTCTCCAACCTATCACTTCATTTCTCTTTGGCCCAAATATTCTGCTCAGCACCCTCAGTACTATGTTCCTCCCTGAATATCTGAGACCAAGTTTCACACCCATACAAAACCAGAGGAGAAATTGTACTTTTGTATATTTTAATTTTTAGATTTTTAGACAGCAGATGAGAAGACAAAAGGTTCTGGACTGAATGGAATGGACTGAATTACCTGAGTTCAATCTCCTCTTAATTTCTTCCTGAATCAAATTTTGATTTAATACTGAGACTGGTGTTTCCACAGCTTATGTGGGATGTCTTGACAACTTGTGCTGTCTGTATGAGGCCTGATTATTTACTATACTGGACCAAGGGCGTATGATGTGTGGTCATCATGAATTTGTAATGTATGACATGTTTTATATCCAGCCCTTTGGGGAGGTGATTGGATCAATGAAAATGTAAATGTAAAATTCACAAATATCTGAACTGTGCCACATTTTCAAAGGATCTGTTAACTGCCTTTATGTCATGATTTTTTCCTGCATTCTGGTGACAAGACAGCAACATGTGGAATTCAATAATTGTATGTATTATCACAACAACAACTACTTCAAGGGCTGGATGACAAAAAATGGAAGATCTGTGTGGCTGCAATACCTGTCTCAAATACTTTTTCAGTTTACTTAACACAACTCACCTCAAGTTCAGCCTTTATTCCTGGAAATGTAATTTGCACAGGATCCCCCTCCTCTTCCACATCTGAGACATGCTCAACTTTCATATCTGTGGCCTGATCTGCATCACATGAAGATGCTGGCCATGTCTCACTACATGATACAAGTGCAGCTTTCTCTAAATCCATGTAATTCTGTAAAACCATCATACTCATAACAGTCATGGTTCTTTCTCTGATTACATAAAATACAACACACTTCCACTAATATGAACATGCCATATCTGTCAAGATCATAACTAAGAAATAAAGTTTATGGTGATGGTATATTAATACAGTTAGTTACCTGTGTTTCTGGACATTATCTATCACCCTGCTTTTATTTAAAACACACGTTTTTGAGACTGGATTCTGTCTCTGGCCTCAGGCGGAACCTACTCAGTTAGGTTGAATTGATATAGCTAGTCCCTACTTCCAGAGATTAAGTAATATTCAGGGGGTTAAGATCTGTTTTAATATTGTTTCCCATCTAGGCATAGTCTCCTATGTGGTCTCTTCGTTCACGTTTTCTGACCAAAATTCTGTACACATCTCTCATCTCTCACATCCATGCTTTACGACCTACCCATCTCATCTTGCTTCATCTGATCTTTGTAAAAAAAAGTTGTGTAATGAGCAAAAATTGCAAAGTTATCACCGTTCAATTTTCTCCAACTCCAGTTTCTTCCTCCCTCATAGTGCCAAATATTCTGCCCATCACCATTATCATATTATCTACAAACGTACTGTGACATGACACCTGAGAGCTGGAACAGGGGAGCCTGAGAAGATGTCCAATGCTAGGCCAAGGCTCAGTAAACATGTTACTGTGGCAAGAAATATGCACACAAGAATAGAGGAACTGTTGGGGGTGGTGTTTTCTATGCAGTCCATTATGAAGTTATATAGGGAGGATCAAGAGGACTCAGTCGCAGTCAGGTGGCAGAAAAATATTGTCATGAGTCCTGCGGGGCCTGGAACCAAGAATGGCTGTGCTGGCGAGGACCAGCAGCAATTTACTCAAAACCTGAAACTGAAACCAAGAATGACTGGGCTGGTGAAGGCCAACAGCAATTTAGTGGACAGCCAGATGGACAGAAACAGAAAGCTGTGAATCAGAAGAACATATAGATCATGGGTCCCACAAGGCCCAAAACCAGGAATGACTGTGCTGGCAAGACCCATGAGTAATTTACTCAACATCACCTGGCCTAGAGAGAGAAAAATTTGGTCATGGGTCCTAACAGGGCCCGAAACCATGAATGAGTGTGCTTGTAAAGGTCAGCAGCAAATTACGAAATGGACAGAGAGTTACCGTTGGTGGTCAGTAGTCAGTTAGGACAGGAGACGATGAGCACGCAAACATTAGAGGGAATTCCCACTGTTAGACACTGCTACCAAGCAACAGGCAAGAGAGAAACAGCAGTTATTTCTAGATTATGTAGAATACTGAGACCATTACACACATTTTTAGTTACAAGTAGTGAGCATTCAATAAATTTATAATCAGTCCAAACCCTGTTTGTACTAACACATGACAACTGGTGTCAGGAGTATGTTACATGGGGGTAAAGATCTTTAATCATTTGCCACCAAAAATCAAATCTATGTCTAATGACTTGAAAAATGTTAAAATTCAGTTGATAACATTTTTATTGCAACTCTTTTTATACATGTGATGAATTCTTTAGTAACAAATTTGCCTATAAATAAGGAAAATAACATCAACAATTTTAATATTGCATAATTTTATGTATAGTGATGAAAGACTGTAAATTTAACACATGTTTTTTTTTATCTATTATAATGATTATAAGCTGTACATATATATTTATAATTGTATTCTACTATATTAACTATGTGACTGGTTCTATATCTATGTATGTGGATTTATGGAATATACAATAAATGAATGAATGAGTGGGCTTAACTTGAATGAATAGGGCATATGGCAATATGTTCTTCCCTTAAAGTGAGAAACCAAGCTCCACACCCATACAAAACATCATATAAATGTAATTTGGTGTGTATTAATCCTTATGTAGTCTGATATCAAACAGAAAGACAGAAGGTTCTGAAATGAATGACAGTAAGCCACAAGCATCATGCAACAGAATAAATTCCACTTCAGATATTTCAGAAGGGATTGTTTAAAGTCTATTTACCAGTATCGAGATGTTTAATTTGGAAAGACAAATGGACAGATGGAAACGAGAAAAGCAAGAGGAAATTCCTGATATCTCTGGAATATGCATCACAGTAGACACATAGGCATATGTACAACACAACACATGAAGAAAGCAGTCTTCTGGGATTTGGCGCCGTGTATATGTGGTGTTAACTGACNCTTCTTCCTCTTCCACATCTGAGATTTGCTCAACTTTTACATTCATGACCTGATTTGCATCATGACAAGATGTTGGATACGTCTCACTACACGAACCAGGTACATCTCTCTCTAAATCCATGCAGTTCTGTAATACCATTGTACCAATATCAATCTCATCTTTTCTCTGAATTTGATTTGTTTCATTTTTGTTCCGTCACAATAACAGTTACAATTATAAAAGACAAGTCCGTCCAGTGTGACTATTTCAGCTTTCTCACTTTATGATTCACTAGCCTTACATGTTTCGATCCATTTGGATCATCTTCAGAGGCACCAAACACTTTTTAGAAACTACTATCACAACAGTTGTCATATCAATTACACATGTACTGCCAAGTACACAATGTTCCATCTATCAGTCACAGCAGCCTTTCTGGTTGTAGAAATATTTGAAGTTGTTTTAAAGTTTTAAAAACTTTGTTCAAGATTAAAATTCATAAACCTTATAGTTCCTCTCGATTATCCCCTGTTGTGCTCGTTCTTTTAAAGTTTTAAAAACTTTGTTCAAAATTAAAATTCATAAACCATACAGTTCATGTCATTCTCATGACTTCCTACAACATTTACAACTCTGCACTTGTGTTACTTATTGAATGACCAGAATTTGCAGTAGGTGGGAATATCACTAACTTCTTTCTACCACCATGCCTAACCTCCACACCCCACAAAGCCTGACACATCAGGAAATACATTTATTTACTACTCGTTTCCTTGTTAGATACAGGTTTAAAGCAACAGTATGTAAAGTTTAAATACTTACAATAGGATCTCTCTGGAAGATGACAACTCTCCCACCCTTATCTCCCGTTGCCAGGAGGTCCCCATCATGATTGAATTCTACACATGATATAATATCAGCTGGAAGAAATAAAACTTTTACCTTAAAAACTCGAAATAGTTGCATAAAAACAAAATTATCTACAATGAGTGCAACAGAAAATACTCACTAAAAATATTCCCAATACAGATTAATTATGACTTACTTAAGCCCTGTTTGAACGGTTTAGCTGTTACTTATATTCGTCATGGAGTTAGGTTCTCTGATGGCACTCCATTGAACTTTAACCCCTTATGTAAGTCTTGCATATTAATTAAATACAGTGTTTGAGGTTGAATGTAAATCTATCAGTCACTGCAACCACTATAAAATACACATCGGACTTACTTACGCTTATGCAAAACACATGCACTTTATGAAACGTGAACACTTACGAAGTTTCCGCTCAAACATGCTTCTAGCATACATTTTCGTGAATGCGACTGTATGTATTTCTTGCATACACACGATACGAAGAGCTGATCATTTAAGAGAACCATGCAGGAATAGAATTTAAAACTTGCCTTCTGTCACATCGTCATCAAGCGTCCCTTTCACCTGTGAAAAGCACCACTGGATCTCCCCATTACCTGTTAACCACAATTATTGGTAAACAAAGTGACCTACGATACGCACAATACACACCCACATGTACGTCATAAGACACCACATAATACAACTGTATGTACCATTCATTTTAATAGCCACTCGAACCTAACCATCTTCGTCTTCAAATACAAGAACCAATTATGTCTCACAACAAATCGCACCCATATATAATACTTACCAGCCATATCAGATACTGGGGACAACTTTCCCGTATCTTGTTGTTTATGCTAAATTATATGTAAGGGACAATGAGAATTTCTGTTGAATAGGGAAACCGATGAAAGGGGATTTGTCACATTTCAATATAAAACACCTACACGCAATGGCGGCACTCACGAGTGCAAAACAACGACTGTGACGTCATACACGGTGCAAAACTCAGAAGAAAAATTGACTATCGTAAAGCGTTATCAAGGGCTCCAAAGAAATCACTGTTTTGAAGTTAGCATACGATTTCAGTTTCGGAACTATTATTTATAGTGTTGTGTAATTATCTTAGTACACTATAATCTATACATATTTATTCGACACCGCAGCTGAATGACTGTAAACGATAAAATCATATAGAAAGTACGTTTCGAGTACAGTCGATAAATGCGACCCATAATTCCAACCTCCTTGGAAAAGGAAGTACATGAAATTTGCTAGAGATGGCAGTACTATACCAAAGACCGCCCCGAGAAACAGGCAACTTCGCGCGTAATGACCCTAGGAAATCTGTACATTCAGTTTAACACATAATTCTGAACATCCTAGAAAAACTCTGAAATAAATGTCATGTAGGCCTAAACATTTTGCTCTTGTCAGTATGCATATGTTCTTGTAGAATTTAATGTTCTGANCTGATGACACCTGCTTTGTACTGGCATCCTTTCCCCAACATATTGATAAGTAAGAACTTCATGGAGCGGACGAGAAATTTAAGTCAATCTGATAGCCTATAAATTCCCTAAAATTTATGAAACTTCACGAACCGCTATCTTGCTCACAGTTTCCACCACTGGACCCTTTCCTGGGCCAATCAAATCCAGTCCACCCCTCGCACCCTGTTTTAACACTTCAATCATTTTCACAGAAATGAGAAAATGAAATTAACATAAGCTTGCATCAAACCATTTCGTTTCTTTTGACATGTAAATCCAGGAAACGAGTGCAAAATTTATTTTTGTGCATACAAATAGAGGCCGCTGACCAGTCTGTCATAACAAGTACGGTTATGAAGCCCATTGTAAAACATGTTTATGAGGAATAGTGATGGTGATGATAATAATGACAAATACGAGCAGCTGTAACCTCAGCTGAAGCCACCACTAACCTACTCATTGTGAACCTCCATGTTATTTTAGTACGAAATATTCCCGTGTCTGCAGTTCAAACAAAGCAGCACTGACCACACGACCTCAAACGACGTACACCGACCGGCACTAACCCGCACTGAGCGCATTGAGTATCTATTCATCTATTCGATCTATTCCGATCTATTCCAGCTATTCTGTGGATTCAGACGATTCAGACCGATTCAACTATGAGTGGAAGGAGGGAGGGGGAATAAAAGGGGACGTGTGTCGGACCTGTCGGACGGTGGCGCGATAAATGAGTGAATTTACTGAACAGTTAATTTAATTCACTGACCTTGCAAAAGCTTGTAGTGTACAATATTTATTCATTATTTGAAACATTACTTCCATGAATGTCGACAGCATATAACAGCCATACGGTAAATACAATTGCACTATGCGGGTTCGATTCCCGATTAGGTCATTCGATTTTCTTCAAAGGAACTAATCTTTCCAGCCTCACTATAGCCATGGGGATTCGATCCCGGGTCTGGTCAAGTGGCATTTGTGGTGACAAAATAGCGCTGGGGCGGGTTTCTTCTGAGTACTTCAGTTTCCCCTGCCAATTTTCATTCCACCAAATTCTCCATCATCATAATCACCCGGGGCAGGCTACAATAGGCCAATCAGTGGCTGCTGTGCCGAATGGACCCAGTTGGACTCCACCCCCCCACTAAGCGAAATGGCCGTGGGGTCGATTTAGCTGTTAACAGAAATGTGTACCAGGTATATTTCTGGGAGTAAGGGGTGGTCGGCATGTATGGCTAACATCACCATCTGTGGATTGATCGTCTAGAAAATGAGGGAGCCTCGATGGCCTGTTACAGGGATGGTGTTACCTTTTCACGGTAAATGCCGAAGACTTGCAGAAAATCAGTTCATGCTATTTCAGAGATCTATCCTACACAGGAATTATATACGTGAGATTATAAATTAAATGATATGGAGAAGAAATACAATACAACGAACCTCGTGGTCTGTCACACTGAGCTTATTCATAACATTACCTGATCTGGAGACCCAGAGCAGAATGTGTGCATGATGTACCTATCTACTATGTATGTCCATGAGTGACCCAGTTGGAAGTGTTCATTCATACAATTTGGGAAAACCCAGGCTTGTAGCTCTTCTTCTTGCTTAAAGCGTATTTTGCTGATTTTGACAGGTATTTTGTTTTATCTCTTGGGGCAAAAATGTGAAAGTTGAAAGTTTCTTAACAGTTCACTGTCAGCGGGCTACATCTACTTGCAGCGAGTAGCTGAAAATGCAGTGAATCAGTCCTAGAAAACCAAGGAGTGATCCTCCAGTTTGCTGAGTAGACAGGGTTTGCCAACCAGCACCTTACACAGAAGGGTATTCCAAAATATTATGAAGGTCACCAGATTTAGTCTTTCCTTTGGATTGCCAAAGGAATGGAAAATGAGATTATATTAAAATGGATAATGAAGGAATTGCATACTAGGGTGTGGGCTAGATTCATGTGCCTCAGGACAGTGTCCATTGACATGCTCTAGTTAACATGGTAATTAACATGCAGCTTATATAGGCCTAAAAGGCAGAGAATAACATGATCAGCTGTGTGACTTTCAGCATCATAATAAAGGCTGTGACTCATTGGGTTGGTATCCTGTCTACATGCAGTGCCTCTGCACTGTGTGAGGGCTCATGAGCTGCTAGCTGGTAGTTATGACAGTTTTATGCAGATGGGTGTGTTTTTAGATTTGATGTGTCATGTCACAATACAAGATTCTGTGATGAGAAATCCATTCCTGTAACTACATTATGGTAACCTGATTAGTCCAGGAATAGGGATTTGAAATCCCTGGTGTTGACAGCCATACTTTAATCTGGGGTAAAAGTTTATTATATAGGAATAACTTTAATCGAGGGTAATGACATTTGTTGTGAAAAATGTGATGCTCAGCCAGCTGCACCAAACAGATATGTCATTGTAATAATGCAATGCATGGCTGATAAAAGTTAATGTAGTCTTATCTGCACATGGAAGTGCCTCTAAGCACACATTTCTTGCATGGAAGAATATGTGATATTTAATGTCAGAAGAATCATCATATCATTGTGCTTTCCAATTTTCATCATCATAGAAACATGGCAACAGAACTGCTTAAAGACAAGATTCTGTTATTAATACCTGTGACAGGATGAGGATAACAGCATAATAAAGGCGATTTTTAGTTTATATGTGTAAGTACAGTGGAGGCACATGGTAGATGCTAAAAGCCACAAGGTCGTGGGTTTGAGTCCAGATGAGGTGGATTTTTATCAATTGACCCAATCCTTCCAGCTGCACTATGACCCTGGGGTTGACTCAGCCTCTAACAAAAATGAATAACAGGAACCTTCCTGGGGGGGTAAAGGATGGTTGGTGTATAAGGCTAACAACCTTACTGCCCTCTGAGAGCCAAATGTCTAGAAAATGTGGGAGCCTTGACATCCCGCAACCCTGTGGGCCTTCACAGTCTATTACAGGGATAGCTATACCTTTTTTTTATGTGTAAGTACAGCAATTTATTATAAAAGATAAAACAACTCTGTCCAGTGTGACTGGTGAAGTTTTTCTTCAATTCAACAGCATGGGGTGGCTGTAAGCTGAGTAAACATGCCCATTTTTTGGCTTCATGACCTGACACTCTTTATCCCATCCTCAAACCCACTAGATAAGAAATTCACTGGATCCTTGATGAGACACTGCAATACCATTCTCTATCCTGGGCCTTGCAAGTACTGTTCCGACAGAAATGCCAGTCTAAATGCTGCCTATATGTGAATTCATACTTTGTTCTGGAGGGAGTACAAGGCAGACATTACACCAGGCTGATGTCTGGAAGTAAAGATAATTATAAACCAACAGAGTAATAATAATAAGACACCAATATAGAAAGCAGAATTCCAAAAATGATCCTTTAGTGGTTACGTAATTAAGCACATGAACAACTTTACCTTTACCTTACATACGAGTATTATCCTTTGAGCACCTTAACTTTTCCCAAAAGAGGACATAAGATGTTTAAATAATACATTCTTACACTTTAAATACTTCAGGCTGCTTCAAGACCATACACTTTACACTCTTAGCTTCTTCCTCTTTCTTACAATCTGCATCAGTTTTCCCAGCTGGCACAATTTGTGTTACCAGTTGTAGGTTCAATTCCTGAAGTCATTGGATTTTTCAACTGACCTAACCCTTCCAACTGCACTATGGACCTGGGGTCAACTCAGCCTCTAACAGGAATTAGTACCAGGAATCTTCCTGGGGGTAAAGGACAGCCAGTATGTAAGGCTGACAACCTCATGCCATCTGTGAGCTGATCGTCTAGAAAATGTGGAAGCTTCAACATCCCACAAACATGGGCTTCCATGGCCTGTTACAGGGTGGAGGGAGCATGCTGGTGCAGTACATACCATGTACTGGGTATGGAACCTGAGAGGGCAGTTCCTGCAGGGTGACCACCTTTTCACTGC
Source organism: Cryptotermes secundus (assembly GCF_002891405.2). Taxonomy (NCBI): domain Eukaryota; kingdom Metazoa; phylum Arthropoda; class Insecta; order Blattodea; family Kalotermitidae; genus Cryptotermes; species Cryptotermes secundus. The sequence continues at coordinate 65,111 of NW_019721531.1, forward strand.
CATATTGAGGGACATTCTGACAATATCTATGGTACACCAGTATACCGGGAGGGGATTACAGCACAAATATTTGCCATTGTAGCGGTTTAACTTTAGTTCACATATGACAATTATTATTGCAAAGTACATATTATTTAAAAGATTTGACGTCAACTTTAAAATGTAAGAATTAGGATTTTTTTAAGAGAACAAAAAATACAAGAACTAAAATACTTTTATTTAATCAACAAATTACAGATTAAAACAAGTATACACATAAAAGTGAAAAATATTTGCTTTCTATGGACAATCAAAAATAAAATTTTTGGTTTATCAGTTTTGGATCGTTACTTGAATTTAAAAACCTACTTTTTGTTTTGCATTGCTGTTTTGAGGACATCCTTTTCCTTAAGCATAAACGTGCAGAAGTTCTTACAAGTATATTTACAATTCATCTTTACCGTAATTTCCATTTTTATTAAGTTTGCGTTGCTCTTATTGTGTTCATTTCTCCAACAGCAGTTCATAACTAAGGAAACTTTCTCCAAGCAAGCATTGTACACAGGAATAGATAGTACAAATGAGATGAATCTTCCAGCATTTGGAAGTCCACTGTCTGTCACCAGCAAACGAGGATGTGCAAAGTGGGGAAAGACAGAGAGTGGTACAATGTTCCCTCAGTGTGGCAGCTAAACAGTGTTGCCATTTACATTTTATGGAGAAACAGTTTGTCTGGCTTATTGCCAAACATTTCCATCCAGTTGCGGGACAGGATTTTAAGTTCATCTTCAGGACTGTCCCATGAAAATCGGAATGAGTGGTCACTCTGTGCTCTTGGAGCCCTGGCCGACCATCTTGAAGCTCCTGTTCCACTTGGTAACCAAAGCCTGTGGCTAGTGCCATCACAGTTGGCACCATGCTTGTTAACATTTCCAGTCGTAGCTGACCCTCTGAGGCACAAATGAAACAGTATATGAAGATGCTTTATTTAAGGGGAGGAGTTATGATTCTAATTATATTGATTGATTGATCAGTAACTGTCAGATGACAGGTCCACAGTCTCTTCCAAAACAGTTCCTCCACTTAATGTGATCTTCTGTTGTTGGAAAGAGACTGTCCAGGAAAAGTGATAATGTGGTAGTTTTTCCATTTGCTTTCCACATCGCAGTACAACAGCCGTTCAAACCACTCTGGTCACGCCTGTTGCTATACGAACTTGAACCATCTCGAGCATCATTTGTTCTGTGCTTCAAGTCGCTGCTGATGACGCTGCTTCCGGCATCAGTTTTTGGTTTTTGGTGTCTCTCTTCGTCTGATGCCTACCCTTTGACCTGTCCAGCAAGGGAGGCCCTGCCAGTAGCTACGCTACCACTGGTATAGCTCTCAGGGTCCTTGGCATACTCAAATATATTATATATTCCCATTAAATAAGCAGTATGATAAATATTTTCCATTTCATTTATCCATCTGTATGGATTCGTAACACCTTGACTTCATACATACTTTCGAGAAAATATGAAATAATGTGAAAATTTTCTATAACAGGTTGGTATGTGCAAGTTCTTGTACATTTCTCAAACAGAAGTACATTTTTATTCACAGAGAAATTAGGAGAACATACAAATGACAAGAGTATTCTCAGATGGTTTGTTTCATTAGCTGTTTAATGATTCAGCAATTTATATGATTGAATATCTTATTAAAATGAACTCCTATGTGATGTACCAACATACCACACAATAACTCTGTTGCACTGAAACAGTTAACTCACATGGCCTATGACTCTGTTTTCTCTTATGGTGAATACTGGTCCATTTTCATCGAAATGTCTTCTCAGACCTGGTCCACCTGATTTCCCAGTACATCCTGAAGGACACAAATACAATGAATTTTAATTACATATTTGTAGCTTATTTAACTACACAGTCACTGATATTATATTATGTTAAATGCCAGGATGACAGCAAATAATAAAATTGTAGAAGGCTGGCAATATCCCATCATTTGCCTGGAGGGACTGGGGAAAACCATGATGAACCTCAGTCAGAATCAAGTCAGATGAATTACCACTTGAAGGAAATTTCATTATCACGACAGCCAACAAAATAAAAGTGTACCTTTTCGTTTTGTTGTAATTTCTAACATGTTCAGCAAGAAAATACAGAAGACTGTCAATTATCCAGAATTCTCATGCAACTAAGAAAATTTTCAGAGAGAAGTTATTGTTTTTATGAAGTTGTGAAGTACGTAGGTCAGTCAAAAAGTTCCCGGAATTCCCCTGCAGATGGAGAACGAGCAATAAGATAGTGCACACACTGTTGTGGTGGGAAGCTCAGCATGTCTGCTCGCAGGCGCAACAGGTCTGGACAGGTTTCAGTGTGCAGTGTCATTACTGTTCTGTTTGAATCAGACGTGAGTGTTGGTCATTCGGCGCAATGTCGCAGTTCGAACAGCGTGCGAACATCAAGTTCATGTGCAAATTGGGAAAATGTGCTTCATAGATGCTATTGGCCCTGCAGCAAGTTTACGGTGATACTGCACTAAGGAAATCAGCAGTTTACAACTGGTTTTCCCAGTTTAAGAATGGGCAGGAGACGTCAGGGAATGACAAGCGCAGCAGGAGACGTCAGGGAATGACAAGCGCAGCAGGAGACCTTCGACATCCAGAACTGAAGAAATGATTGGAAAGTGCGACAACTGATTCGATGTGATTGAAGAATGACCATCGCAGAGTTGGAGCAAGAGGTTGGTACTGTTGCTGGCCATTTGTACGTACAACTTTTGCAGAGGTTGCATGATGCGGTTCGGAGGAAGCGGCGCGACAAGTGGCAGGGACAGCGGTTTCTGCATCATGATAATGCACAGAGCCACACATCGCTTGTTGTGCAGCAATTCCTCACTGAGAAAAACATTTCTGTCATCACTCAACCACCATACTCTCCGGATCTCGCTCTGAGTGACTTTTGGCTGTTCCCTACTCTGAAAATGGGCCTCAAGGGGACACGTTTCCCAACTATGGAGGACAGCAAATCGAATGCGACGGCTGAGCTCCGCAAGATTCCAAAAGAAGTCTTCCACCACTGCTTCCAACAATGGCAGGATCAATGGAGCAAGTGTGTGCGCGTGCAAGGGTCCTACTTTGAAGGTGATTAGGTAAGCGTTTATGTCCTACCATTAGTGCTGTACAACCATTCCGGGAACTTTTTGACTGACCCTCGTACATATTCATCGATCACATGCTGGTTCTGCCACCTACCATTAGCAGTGCTGCCCACAACCCTCCTGCATGCAGGTTGCCTAGTGGTGACCCATATTACAGCAGAGGTAAGATAATTTCTTATCACTTTATAGTACATCTGGAATCTTTCACCCATCAATCTGATATGTCACTTAAGAAGACTCCGTGACAGAAATTAAGAAAAAAAAAAGTTTTGACTTTGATTCTGTTAAGTTTATTTGATGAACCTTGTACATTCATGTAACTGCGTGCTCTATACCCCATACATGCCAGACAATGGGGAGTTTACTTTGGTATATTGCACTGTCATAGATATAGGATGTGAATCCTCTCTTCAATAGCATCAGAAAATATATATACATTAAAATATGGCTTAGAACTGCACTGGAAACCTCTTTCTTCATCCCTGCAATCTAGACAATGTACAGTCAGGTAACTTTCAGCATATTCACAAAGACTGCTAGGACCGTCTTCTTCCCTAGTATGTTGAGGATGAGAGGTGTTCAATGGTGGATTTTGGTGTAAGTGGTGGTGAAGCTTCAGGTTCTGCTTGCAGTGTTAGAATATTTAAAATCTACTTAAGTAAATGAACATTTTGATGGAATACTTTCTTAATTATAACAGTGAATTATACAGTAATGAAAATAAACCAGCTTGTGATCTGTGAACATGCGACTGCTAACTGATGAAATGTTCTCTTGTCTTAAAGACTAAGTTAAAAAAAGGAAGTGAAACATACTATCAGTGCAATAGGTTTCATCCTACAATAAAAACATGGTAGAGTAGGGGAATGTTTTGATACAAAATTTGTAAGACTGTTGACTTATAAAGGTAGAACAGAAGAGAAGTGACTAGCTTTCCTTTCCAAAGTTGGGGATTTATAATGGAAATACTATTCAGGTTTCTGGCAAGTAGAAATGCCCAAATATTCACTCAGAATTAAAAGACAGTTGACATTTGACTTGAGTAATGGTTAGAGTTTTGGTTAAATCCATGGTCAATAAACATTACTACTCTTTACTATATATAATTTATTGGCAGATATATTCTCAATATCTTGTTACATTATTATAATTTTAATTTATATTGCTGGCTAGTAGCATATTTTCTAGCACTCTGCGGTACTATGTCGAACTCAGTCCACCACATTTATGTATTGTGGCACGTCTGTTGAAAGCCAGAAATATGAAGCCAGCTGAGATAGCCGTTGTTGAAGTGTCTGGAATTTTTCTTCAGCAATTATGTCCCAATGGCTCCTACCAGTAGGTATGCACTGGTCAGCATACAGATCTGTGAACAACTGTGTGAGAACTCAGTTTCTTTCAGTGGTATTAGACAGGATGTAGATGTTAATATAATCGATGATTGTGGTGGCGGTGATGATGACAATGAAGATTGGGTTCTCTGGGACAAAATTACCATGATTTTTGTAAGATACCATTATGTGCCTCATTTGGTTGTAAACCACCTTGAAACAGACAAATGCCTGTTTCTCCAAACTTTTATACCATTGTTAGTACAACTTTACTGATAGAAATAACTGCTGAAACCAACAGACAGGTAAGTGTGAAAATAAGCGAAGCTGTGCCTTTGAAAAACCCTTATTTGGGCCACATGGGAAGATATCACAACCAAAGAGCTGATGGTATTTCATGGTATTACACTGAACATCGCAAGACATGCAAAATGTTCTGTCAAGGACCTTATTTTTGAATACTGACTTGATTCTTCACAGTTCTAGGACATATTTTCCAGGATGGGACTTTTACAGTTATCTTTGCGATATTCATGACTCAACACAGTGTTTACCTGCAGACGAATAATCTGCGAATTTCAAGGTTTGTGGTATTTCGAAAATGTACAATCAACAAAAGCCAACAGAGTGGGGACTTCACATACATGTAACTGTTGATTACTCAAATGGGTATGTTTGTGGCCTGACCTATTATGGGTCAGTCACTACAAAAAGTCTGATGTACCTAGAGTAAACATTTACTAGCAGAATTGTTCTAGAACACAAGGTTCAAAATGTAACACATGAAAAAGGATATCATCTGTACATAGGCAGGTTTTATGCTAACTCGGACTGAGCAGGCAGGACAGAAATGTTGTTTTATTGCGATACGTGTCCAAGGAAGCCAGAACACCACCCTAACAAATATTTTGCCATATACCACAATGAAGAAATGCCATTAGGTACATAACTAGCAGAAATGTTTTATATTTAATAAAGTTATAGAACAAATACCCTATCTTTCTACTAGGAAAATCCTTTTTATGCACAGAACAATCTGCCAGTGCATGTGCACAGTCAGTGGTCCTCTTATCATGTTTTCTTTACATGTAGTGACTTCATCATTTACATTTTGATTTGTTTCATTTTACAGTGGTGACCTCATGGTGAACTTATGAACACCAGCAGCTCAAAAGAAAACACAGTTTGGAGCCTATGAAATGAAATGCCTATACTTCATATACCTGCACATATATTCAAAGACATGGGCTTGGCTGCACTGTGCTGAAAGAATGCAAATGGTATGGCACAACTTGCTGTACATCTCACTAGCAACAGTCTGTGATACTTTCAGACCATATTTTCATCACACTAAGCAACATTTCTTCTGTTTTATGCATCTTAATAATAATAATAATAATAATAACCCAAACAAACAAACAAACCAGTTTGTAATAGTAGTTCAGTGGTATTTAAATAGAGCAGCAGAGATATGTAGTGGTATTTCAACGGACTTTTGCAGTTTTTAAAATAGTACCGGTTTCCCTCAAATGTTTGTCCATGCAGGCTTGTGCTAACCTACTCAATCCAATATTTGGCACATAGGAGTGGGAAGTACTTCCTCGTATTATTAAAAGGTAAAGTTGTCCCTGTGCTTAACTAATTAAGCACTAAGACATGAAGACATTAAGAGGGAGTGGATGTATAGATCCACATTTTCTTGATCTAAGCACTAGCTGCAGGAGTGGTTAGCTTAATGTCCCTGCCACTTTACTGCCAGGGAAAGAGCCCCTGGTATCCATTGGACAGAAGGCTGTGTGGACCCCAGAGCCAGTCTGGACTATGTGGCGAAGTGAAAATTTTTGACCCTACCAGGAATCGAACCCTGACCCCTCAGCCGTCCAGCCCATAGCCAGTCACTATACTGACTGTGCTATCCTAGCTCATACCTCCTGGTATTATACTGATTATAATGATGTACCTATGCAATTTGATTATATGTGGGAGCTGGCATTAGTAATATTTACTTAGTGTTGGGATATTGTATTCCTCTTTCTCACCATTTTCTTGCTGTAACCTGTCAAAGAAGATGTTGTGTGGTTTGCAAGGAAGATAGGGTGAGCAAAAATTGCATGCACATTACTGCACTGAGCAGTATTTCAAAGCATAAAAAAGTCAAAGAATTACAAGATAACACATTTAAAACATGAAACTATAAATTCCAAGGCTTACCGCACATAAGAAATAACAGAATAAGTTGGTTAAAATGAGACATGAATGAGGTAAAGCTATCCCTGAGCTTAATTAAGTACCACCACACTATGAAGATGTATACAGTAGAGGTATAGCTCAATGCATTCTTAACTTTAGAACAATGTGTCTGTTAGCCAGCTTCATGCTTCACCTTCAAGAAGAGCCATTGGTACCCAGCGGACATGCCTCAGAGCCAGTCTTGGACACAGCAGTGGTGAAGACAAAAATTCCTGACCTTACCAGGAACTGATAACTGGATGTCCAATCTGTAGCTGGTCTCTTTACTAGTAACATATCTGGATTATATTAGCTGGAAATAAAATCACTTCATTCCCATAATAAAATTAAACCTGCCAAATAATCAAATTCAAAATCAGTGTCCAATAAAAATGGTTGTGAACTGCAAGTTGCAATTCAGTTCAATTTCATAACACTATAGCCTTAAGCACATTGTTAACCTTACAATTGCAACAAGGGCACCTTCTAACTCCTGTCCAAACTTTTAATGCACACTTATAACAGCAACATATATGACCTATTTTGCCATGGACAAATATACCATTCTTTGGATTCACCAAGCACATCATACATATGTCAGAGTTGCTACTGCTAGGGACCCCAGGTACTTTTTGTGAATCAGTTACACATTTAGGTTCCGTCCTGCATGAAAACTCCTGACTTGATCCTAAACCACTATCCGTACGGATATTTGAAGGCCCTGCAGTATCACCACCACTTTTCAAAACCACATTCTCTTCACAGATGTCTGATAAAGTAGTCAGGCGTCGTTTCTTGGCAGAATTTGAAGATCTCCTTTTTCTCTTTCTCCCACGCGGCCGTGGAGGGAAGAAATTTTTTCGAACCTGTAAATAAAATTCACTTGGATAAGAGTAAAGCAAGGATATTCATCATCGTCATTATTGGCAAAACTGCCTTTTTTGAGCCATAGCCTTCCTTAGAAGATTGTGCCACAAAGCATCCATTTCCGTTTCTTTGGATTTTATGACAATATTCTTTTACAGGGCAAGGTTATCACAGCCTTGCATCCAACCCCTAACCTGGAGGACCAGGTCCCTTTACTTATGTCCCCCAGTGACAGGGTGGCCCAATTATATACCTCCAGGCACTGGGTTCCCTTTTCATTGCCTTCTATGACTCACAGTGAGGCATTTTAACCAGCCTCCATACAGGGCAAAGCAAAGCTACTACAGCACAATTTTTGGAGTGAAATGTTTAAAATTAAGATTTTCTCTTCACATAANGTTTCAAATTCTTACATGAGAAAACAATTCACACAATTTATCCCAAAATTTTACAGAATAGGAAAGTGCAGAATTTGATGTAAACAACAGGAAGGTAAGTGTGGGATAAGCGAGCAATAAGGGCTTGGTTCATGAACATGTTTGTTTATGTAGAATTTGAGGCTCTCACATTGTAATTATGAAGAGTTGTATCTCCTTGGATATAATGCCTTGTAGTCTGTTGAATGTCAACTTGTTTCAGAGTTCACCTCAGTCTTCACGGTGCGATATCACCCAAGCAAGAAACCAGCGTGTATGTTTGTGGCAAACAAAACGTGAAACTAGGTGGCAAGCTGTGCTTGTCACTGGCTTTCACAATGGTTTCTTGCTTGGCCGATTCTTCTAACCTAAAGGTGGAGGTAACATGTTCCTCTGAAACAATGGTTGACTTTAAACAGACTATATGACATTCTATCCCAGAAGATATAACCCTCTAAATAGATTTATGAAGACAGACTGATAGGTAGTGGTAATAGTAGCAATGGTATGACACTTGTAAACATCTGTCGCTTAATAATGAAAACTTTTTGAGTGATCAAACATGCCAGTATGCAGACAATTTTGGTACAGTAGGCCAGAAGTGGCCGCAGTACAAGGGACTTAGTCCCATCCCACTAGCAATAATAATAATAATAATAATAATGCAGAAAATCTCCAACATTTCAAAGACTGTTTGTCTCCTTTCATCAGAGACTGGAGTGATGGTTGATCCAACTGTTTACTGTACACATACAAATTATACATAGAGATATTGGGTTTTCGGACTTTATCCATCATCCTGGCTTTTAAGATAACTAAGAAAAACACGACGTTTTGGAAACTGGATCTGTTTCCGTCCTCAGGTGAGGGAAAACACCTATTCTGTTGGGCCCCTTAGAAAGAGCTACCCTCAATCGTCCAGTGATTGAGGCTAGCTCCTTCTAAGGGACCCAACAGAATAGGTGTTTTCCCTCATCTGAGGACGGAAAAAGATCCAGTTTCCGAAACGTCGTGTTTTTCTTAGTTATCTTAAAAGCCAGGATGATCGATAAAGTGGGAAAACCCAATATCTCTGTGTGTTATACACCATCGTCAGAATCCTATAGTAACTACTTATACAAATTATAGCCCAGAATATTATCTCTTTGTAAAAAGACCTATAAGAGAACAGCAGGCACACTCAAGGCAGTCGCCCATCATAGCTGGGCCAAAGTCCATGTAATGTAAACTTATCTATACTTAAGAAGGGAATAAAGTACTGTGGGCTACGTATATGCAGAGGACATTACAAGGCAGGACTCCACAATAGAACTTGATATTACGAAGTAAATATGGTAGGCCATGAACCAGCGAACAGTCTTTTGTTTTGATATTTTATTTATACTCTATGTATGTTGATATTTTGAAGTAGAGATATGAAGTGTAGTCAGTTAAGTCTGTGTATCAAGAAGAAACAGACTTCCATCCCAAATGTGACCTTTGCTTATTTAAGAGTGTGACCTGGGATATTACATCACCCACAGATTACTCTGACACCCTATTAAGTAAAATGTGGGAATGTTATGGGCCTAACTACAAGGGGATACAATGCACTGCAAAGCAGAAGCTGCATTAGTCCACCCCTCACTAATTTATTCACTGAAGACAATGTACAGTATGCACCAAAAATGCAGTACTGAAACTCGGGCATTTCGAACGCGCATGTGCATTTGTCGACAGGGCATAGCTCCAGCCGCAGGTGTTCCCAGTAGTGAAATGGAAGCTGTGTTGTGCAGCTGTCGTTGGAAATGAGTCTCTCGACAGAGGAAAAAGTATTCATAGTTGATTATTATTTCCGCTCATACGGAAGTGGTCGCCAGACAACTCGCTTCCTTGGTTTTGAGCGGCCAGATGTTATCGTCCAGAAACCGCTACATAGTACACGTGTGATGATATGGTGTGCCGTCTCACCACACGGTATATTAGGCCCCTATTTCATTGACGATGAGGAAGGCAATGCTCTTACTGTCACCCAAGAATGCCACAGGGACATGGTGATTGGATCATTTCTTCAGGATTTGAGCAGGCTCTGTCATGCAAGGGGCCTTCACATGAATAGACAGTGGTATCAACAGGACGGCTTTTCATTTCAGTACTGTATTTTTGGCGCATATTGTATTACAGAATGTGAATATGGAAGTTTCTTCTTTTGCAAACAGTCACAAGAAGATATCCCAACAGACTAGTTCACTAGAATAATGTCCGAAACGAACAGCTAACTCAACTGGATGCTTGATATGAGCATATTACAATGGCAATACATACAACTGCCTGAATTAATATTTCCAAGTGATGGCAGCAGTTAGTCACTCGACATTAAGATGGAGATGGTAAGCACCTCAGAGACGTTGGCAATACAACCTACTTCTACATGGTGAAATCACCCAGAAAGAGGATGCACAGTAACTCTTAATGCAGACTAACTGTACCAGGTTTCACTGTAATTATATAAATGTTTCGGGAACTCCATGGAACATGCGATAGCATAGTTGGTTGAGGCACTATGCTACAAGCTAGAAGGTTGTGAGTTCAATTCCTGCTAAGGTCACTGGATTTTTCAATTGATCTAATGACTCAGCCTTTAACAGAAATGAGTACCAAGAATCTTCCTGGGGGTAAAGGGTGGCCAGAGTGTAAGGCTGACAACCTCACTGCCAATCTGCGAGCCAACTCTCTAGAAGATGTGATAGCCTTGATGTCTCACAACTCTTTGGGCCTCCACAGCCTGTTACAGGGATAGCTTTACTTTTTCCTTTCTCCAGGAACTCCAAGAAGCAGAATTACATGGCTGCTAGCAGTGCGGTCAGAACAAAGTTGCTTTATGTAAGCACTCAGCACAGACATGTTGAAGTCTAATGGGCACCAAGCATTATTTGTAACCTAACTTATGAGTATAAACATAATGCAGTAATCTTAATAGTTTGCATCCTGTTGTATGTCTCAAATACGATATAAAGCATACAAGAATACACTGTCTATACAACAACACTGTATTTTAAAAGAAAGAAGACACTACTGTATCAACATTTCTTTTTAATAAAGCTTTTATGGATGCGACATGTTTTGACCCTTATATTGGGCCATCATCAGGTGTAAAATGTTCGGCTTTAAGCTTGCTGAACTGCATCCAATTATCATTCAGTTCACTAAATAAGGATCCTTATTGTGTTTTGGACTTAATTCAAATACATAAATATACCGCTATATCACAGAGACATAGTGATCAGCTTGCATGTATTCACTCATAAGAATAGAACAACTTAATACACATCACGTCACTGAATTATGAGCTTCAGCTCAAGACAGTACTAAGGGAGTGTCATGACCTATCCCACATGAGAAGATTCCTTTACGCAGGCACCCTATGGTACAGTCACTTCCACTGGCAAAAATAAGTTAACATGTAACGGTCACAGAGTCCTACCAAAAATACACAATTTTTAGCTTTTCTTATCTTAATCTTCGGCATCTGGTTTTTAATTTCTCATATTCTTAATTTAATTTTAATTGTATCATTTAAATACATTCAGTTAAATTTTGACCAAGATTTATTTTATATATATTTATGTACTTGAATTAAGTCCAAAACACAATAAGGATCCTTATTTAGTGAACTGAATGATAACTGGATGCAGTTCAGCAGGTTAAAGCCGAACATTGTACGCCTGATGATGGCCCATTATAAGGGTCAAAACATGTCACATCCATAAAAGCTTTATTAAAAAGAAATGTTGATACAGTAGTGTCTTCTTTCTTTTAAAATACAGTGTTGTTGTATAGACAGTGTATTCTTGTATGCTTTATATCTTATAATGCAGTAAGTTACATGATCTTGTTTGCAGCTTAAGGGTTACCGTGGGTAGGGTGAAGCTTGGGAACCTATTCATGAGCAAGGAATTGTACTGTCAGACTGGGGGGGAGGAAGGGCCGCAAACAAGAGGACACATAATGCACTGGGGAGGCATTTTACACACTGCAACCATGGCCGCCATACCAAAATTTCACATTCTTAGCTGGAGTGATGTATGTTATCACTGTCCAACAAATCAAAATATAAATTTTGTTTGGTCCACATGTTCATTTACATTCTATAAAACAGTGATCTCGAGTAAAACAGTGACAAGGTGCTCTGGGCAGTCACCACAAGAGTATCATCTTCTGGGATATACCACTATGTAATCTGGTGAAACTTGACAGATGCTTCTGAGAAACATGTCACCTCCATCTTCAGGGACAAATAGTAAGCCAAGCGAGAAACCATCATGAAGCAGGCAGCATGCAGAGAAAACTACATGTGGGAAGGACAGGGCTATGAGGGAACTTGCAAGCCAACAAGTCTGCTTCAACTGGCTATCTCTGAGAAACAGAGAAACAACTGGAGATTAGGGAATCAAAAGTAACTACCCCAGGCAGTGGAAAGGATAGTTCTGCAACCTGCTGACGTTGTAGTATCTAGGAGGAGTTGCATGTGCGCACGTGTGTAGCAGGCAAGCAAGGAGGGTGGGAGAGAAGTCATGTACATGGGCACAGGAATGCAGCAGTGGATACAAAAAGACAAGATACAGTGGCTGGGAAGCCTGGAGAGGAAAGAAACATTCAAGAGTTGATGGTTACATGGAAAGGATGTGGTCAGTATTCAGAGAGAGGCAGATTTCATGGATCTATGTGGCCTAGTGGAACCCATCTTTGGAGTCTTGTAGGACAGGCTTCCTATGATCTTGCAGGAAGCAGAAGAGTGCCATCCTTGCTGTTTCTATTATTTGGATGGAACTCAAATGCAGTCACCTCCCTTTTAACTTCTCCCTCATGTTCCCATGTCTGCAACTTGCCAAAGCAGCCTGTTTCACAGCCTGAGGTAGTTGTTCTTATCGTGTATCCCAGTGGTTATCCTATTTCACAGACAGAACCTATGGGAGCAGACTTCTTGGCTTACAATTTCCCTCCCAACATACATAGCTCCTATGGTGATAGGTGGTTCCTCTTACTGTGTGGCATAGCTGTTATGAACAAGGGATACATGAACACATACCTCAAAATTTGAACTTAGGGATGGAAGCACAGCAGTATAATCAGCAACTTTTGAGACACCTGCAGATGACCAATGTTGGTTCAAACATGCAGTGTGCATACACCAGTGACACAGAGATTTTAAAGGTCAATTAAAAAGATAGTTGCATGTGAGACGGCTAATAACTAATAGGAACAAACTAAAGCATAATTTTTAAATGTGCATGTTCACTCTCCTTAAATTCTAATTTCATATGAAGTCATGAATATTTTTATTGCAAATAAACATGTTCAGATATTCTAGCAATTATTACGTTTCCTGATTATTACATGTACTACATGATGTGAGATGGCGATGTCATCTGAAGACCCACTGCCATTTTACTAGCTGAGTCAGACAGGGTCACTAAACATGAGTGCTGATAAAATGTAATTCTGAACCAAGTGGTCCTGTTAAATTCTGCATTTTCTGCTCCAAAACCAAGGTAAACAGATATGTGTTAACCATTCAGGTTTGGTACAAGGTGTACACAAAGACACACAATGGAAGTAGCAATTTAATGCTCTTAAACACGTATACAGCAACTCATACATACTATCCATATTACTGAAGACAGTGTCTTCTCTTTGACTGGCCAGCTTCTGCCTTAAGGAGCCACTACACTTACCTTAAAACAAATCTCACAGTTGAGAAAGCAAGGGAACTTCTTAGAACGATTGCACTGCACACATATCTGCCTCTGCCGATTCAGAGCAAAACAAAAATACAGAAAGTGGCCAATATTCTGATACTCAATACCTAATTCCCAGTGACAGAAACAAAATAATCTGCAACATTTGCAAACAGGCGAAGAAAATGTTTATGAAATTAAACTCAGTTATAATGAGGAGATTTAGTTTTCTTCATAATCTTTACATCCACTTATCCCTAATCAAGAAGCTGAACTCTGTCATGGGAAAGGAGCCCTTACTCATGAAAATCCAATGAACTTTCTTAGGTTTGAGAGTAGAACATCTCTACAGCTCAGATGAGGTTACTGACTATAAATCTGAACTACCTAACAAGAGATGTAATGATTCGGTATGCCAATCTGAAAATCCTGGGTTAGGCTTCACACTGTTACATAAACTTGAAGCCAGTGAGATTTTTACTCATGTCCACAGTGTTTCAGTGATAATAAAGTTGTTGCTGCTGCATGTAAAACCCAAGTTGCATAAATCTTTGGCAACATATGTGGACAGCATGTCAAAATGAAAGGCAAGGAAATGAAAAATCTATGCTAGCTATCTAAAACATTGTTTGCTACAGGCTTGGGATCACAATGCACACTCAAAATACCTATTCAAGCAGGGAGCTCTGATGTTTACAGAGAGGGGTACAGCACATAGTTAGTATGCCTCTAGTCTGAATACTGGTGCCATCATTTAAATGCATTATATGAGAGGCCCAACTTCCTGCGAGTTAACAATGACACATAGCACTCCTGCCAAGCAACACTACCATATTAGTATGGAATAAGAAGGAAGTTTCCAGACATACATAATGCTAAATAATATTAACAGCACAACAGCTAAGAGCAGACAAAGAAGAGTCATACCTCCTGGGATATAACACCGTGTAATCTGCTGGAAGTCGATATTTTGGAAGAACATGTCACCTCTATCTTCAGGGTCAAAGAATAAGCCAAGCAAGAAACCAGCATTAAGCAGGTAGTAAGCAGATCAGTTGCATTTCAATGGACTACATGGCATCATATTCCAGAAGATAAAACTCTTCATAACCACTGTTATGAGAAAGTCAAGTCCTACAACAGTAGACTATCTACACAACAACCAAGTTGATGGAAGACAGAAAGAAGTTGTGTAATGGATACTATTAAACTTTTGCATTCTGTATCTTGATATACTCATCTGGCACAAGTAACACACCA
>NW_019721532.1:0-688 GCF_002891405.2 Cryptotermes secundus
CTGCAGACGAAGAGCACGGTCTCCTGGTTGTAGGTGTTGTACCTGCTGTAAATGATAAGGCTGCAGCTCGTTCTCATGAAGAGTCCTCCACGCCATGGACTGAGAAACACCGAACCGCCGAGCTTGTACTGGCACGCGGACTGCGCTCTACAGCATCGAGAATGGTTTCTTCTTCGCACAATTCATGTTGAGGATTTCGTTCGTATTGTATACGAACGCTGGGGAGAGAACCAGTTTGTCTTAATGTGTTGAATGTACGGCTAATGGATTTAGTATTCGGAATCCTGAGATTAGGATAACGCCGGTGATATTCGGCAGCAGCGGCTCTCGCATTTCCATCACATACACCCAAAACAAACACCATATCGGCGTATTCCTCAGTGGAAAATCTTTACGGCATTTTAACTTCACAAAGCCACCAACACAACGTCCTGTTTACGACTGGATCGCTCTGCCTACCTACGCGCAACATTCCAGCCGGTCTGCCTTATCTGCTGACACAGCTGACTGGAACGCATGGTCGCCGAGGCTGGAAGCATAGCGCTGCATTCACAATGATGCGTTTCGAAAATCCATTGTTACTCCGTAACTATTGAAAATCTACAAAAATTTTATAAGGAAATTTTGCAGGAAATAACCCCAGGAATATACAGAGTGTCCCAGGAGGAATGGACCAAACTTCGGGAGG
>NW_019721533.1:0-410 GCF_002891405.2 Cryptotermes secundus
AGGGTGGAGCCTCACAAGAACCAAATCTCCAACCCTGAATTCCACTTCCCTCCTAGATTGGTTGTAGCGTTTCGCTACTCTTTCCCTAGCCTTCTGCAGATTATCCAAGAGATCGTAGGAATCGGACGATCATCGAGCCTACCTTCCCCCCCGCCGCCGAAATACGAACCACAGAAAGGATACGAATCTATCGGTAATGAGACGGCCTCTCGACCACAGGGCTATGACCACTCGCCCAGTCGATCATATAATCCGCTTCATTACTCAGGCTAGGCAATCACAGACTCGATAATCCGAAAAACGTCACGCCGAACACGTCTCAGGCGCTCGGGGCCTCCGAAGGTTTCCCCTCCCGAGGTTCGCTTGGGCCTTCGGAGGTCTCCTCGCCTCGGGACGTTAGAAGACAAACA
>NW_019721534.1:0-6738 GCF_002891405.2 Cryptotermes secundus
TCTGAACTTAAGGAAGTAAGCACATCACGAAGACAGAATCATGTACCTGTATGACTGTAAGGCATCATTCGCGGAAAGAGAGGTTTGCCTTTAGTGGGTTTTTACTTTCACTTGATACAAAATGTCTGGTGGGATGCAACTCGCAGAAGGTTGAACATCCACCGCTCTAAGATATACTCGTACAGCGGATCCGGTTAACTGAACACATGAGGGCCACGGCACTTTGCCCCAGTTAAACGAAGGTGCACGTACAGAGTTAGAAACTTGTATGTACATGTACATGAAGATAAAACAAATGATGAGTTTTCCGTTTATTAAGTAACAAAAGTACTGACTTTAGATGGGCAGAATTACTTGCTGTGATTTCGAGAAATGTTCCAGTATTTACCCGAAACGCAATTTCGATTTATTTACCTAATAAACACGCAGCAGTTAGTAACTTGGGAGGAATTGATCGAGTGTCCTCTGCCGTTTTCTCTCGATTGTCTGGAACTGGACAAAATCAAGCCAGGTTTTCAGTGCAGATATGTGACTGTCTTCATTACCTTCCTGCATGAAATAAATTCGGACTCCAACAATGAATACCCTAGCATTCTGATCAGACACTCGTTCCGGCTCGTTTGGGTTATCCACATCGGTATCCTCATCTTATGTTTCGCCTACATTTTTTCAAAAGTAGCTTCCTCGCAAAGCTCATATTTATTGTAGCACTGAAGATTAATATGGATGCATGTAAACTTTTCGTAATTTCTGACTTGTTTCAATTCGAATATGACGTCCATTTTGCTATCGGCCATATTTGGCACGTCCAAGTCTGAGTGTGTAAAACAACAGTGAGCAGAGCAGTTCTGAAGGATCTCAGTACTTACTCTTCGCCAGTTATGGATAATAAATACTATTGCTTGTAAAAATCAAGCCATGCACTGACTTCATTGACTGATGAAAATAAAGAAGAAAAGAAAACTCCGTGATTTTAGTCCACAAGCGAACTATATCGACCTAGCGACCGCCGCTTGTCGGCGAAATTAGTGCCAACTTTACTTGGTAGAAGGTGCCACGTGGCCCGCGCAACGGATCGCCACGGTCGTTGATCTTGGTTTTCTAGTCTGGAGCCGCCATTTCTTGAAATCGCACCTCAATTATCCTCATGAGGCTGATTGGACCACGTTCCAGATCCATTACTTCTCAGAAAATCTGTTAGAGCAGGGAATCGAACCCGGGACCTCTGAACCTGTAGCCAGAAACTCTGACCACTAGACCACAAAGTCGGTCCTGATGAAGAGGATATCAGTAGATTTTCTTAGATTGCTTCTAGGATGTAGTTTACCAAATTCGTGCTATATAAAATCTACATATTTCTTTCTGCAATTCCCATGTTCATTTGATGTACCAGGAATGTTGTGCTGGGAGACAGGAATTCCAGTTGGATACTTTTCAAAGAATCTTAATGAAAGTGTGCTGAACATTTGTCATGAACTGGGAAAATGTGGTTGATTACCACTATAATTCTATGTCTCAACTCACTATAATTTAAATAAAAATATGAGAGTCCTTCCTCTCATTTTGTAGCGAAATACAGAACTGGTGAACTTTCGATTAATAGTTACTGACAGGTCTGAACAGCATAACAGATTTACATGATCCATTGCGTTCTCTGAACCAGATAAATTTGGTGTCCGTAGATTTGGGGCCGTCCGGAATGGTAGGAAAAAAATTAAAGCGTTTCATCAACATTTTACTTTTCATTAATGCAAAATTTTTGGTGCAATTTGGGGATCCTTGTGGACTGCCACTCTTCAGAAGTTACAACATTAGCACTTTTTTTCTTGTCGTGTGCATTCTTGAATTTCATCCGAAACCTGTATTTCCATCGAGATAGCCATCCATATGGTGCTTCGAAATAGTTATAACACAGTTTCCTAGCTAGCTCCTCTGATTTGCTTCTCAACACTGGAACGCTACGACCTGCAGCTCGTCCAGGTATGCTACAGAAACGCTGATTCATGGCCTCTTCAACGTCGGATCCTTACCTCCTCTCTTCCTTTTCGGGAATTCCCCAATTGTCCTTGGCTTATCGTACATTCGTCACACAGTTTCGCTTCCTGCTTTATGACAAGTGGAATTGTTGATTTTGGCACCCCACTTGACTCAAACATTCTGCGATGACGGGTGTCAAGCGGTTTACTTTTAACTTTTCGACGAAGTCGATTCCGTCAAACAGTGACAAATATTTCCTAGGGACTTCTGTGTGGATTTAAAATGTTAAAAGAAAAAGTCGCTGCAGACGTCAAAGAATACTCACAGAGGCAGTCACTGCAAAACTGAGTGAAACTTTATCTACTTGTTCATTTATACTGACCGAGTCAGTGACTCATTGATGACGTGGAGACCACAAGTGCGCCAAGTCGCAGCTGCTGACCATATTAAACGGCATGGTGTTCCAATTAAATCTGACAAATTCTGGTTGTGTATTCGACTCTTTACTATTATCCAGAGTTTTCCGTCAAAAAGAAGTCTGTGCCAAAAACCTGTCATCGTAACGGAAATCCACTGTAGTTGGTTGGCTACACGCAGGGCGAATGGGCGGCACAATTTAAGCGCTTTACTAGCTTTCTGTTACACGGAAATTAAATTTGGAAGTGGAAAGTAAAATATGCACGTATTTTTATAGCGATTTAACTAACTTTAACACAAATATAGAAAGAATATATTCGATGTAACGCCGTGGTGCAGGGTGGGCGTGGAGGTATCCCACCGCTGCCACCACTGTAAAGCTGCAAGTGGGGGGGCGTGGAGTCAGCCTCCTCTGCCGCCACGGTTACGCCGCAACTAGGGAGGGCGTGGAGTTATCTCTCCTTCCCTCCACTTGTTTACGCTGTAACGCTGCCATCACTGTTCCGTCGTGACGACAGGGGCGTGCAAGTACCCATCCTTGCCACCCCCAGCTTGCTCTGTAATGAGTTAACTCCATTCTCCTAGCTTACCCTCAGCTAGGATTCTCCTCTTCGGGGTTTCCTTCTCGGTAAAAGCTGCCACCATCTATCGTCTGTCCTTTCGATTGTGGGCACCACTCCCTGAAATATAGTCGTGCCCCTTCTTGACCACTCCTCATATAGTTTACAGGTAGCCACGTAATCCATTAATATTACACTTTATCATCTTATCTCGGGAGGGCGTTACTATCAAGGCTCCATAATCTGCCTGTGTGGCAGGAGCCTATCCCTGTCTTTTCTTAGCACCTCGTAAGCGTTCGGCTGCTGTAGCAACTCTCATTGTGGGAGGATCTTCTGGATGGTTCGAGGGAGGTGATTATGGAGGGTAAATCACAATCCCCGGTACATCCTACTCTATCTATTCTAGCTATTTACATTGATATTTACATTATTTACACTATCACAAAGACTGACCTACAGTCCGGACTCCATAGAGTCTTTACTATACAGTCTGTTTCTTTAAGTTCTCCCCCTTCAGGGGTGGAGGCCTGGAGCCTCTCTCTCTCTCTCCAACTTGACTAATGAGGACATGCAAGTCCCCCTCGTGAACATATATCTTTTTCCTGTACATTTCTGATTACACATGATATATAATTACCCTATCCCTCGTAAAGACGTACTCTCAACATAATCTACCCTTGGTTATATATGTATATATTAAAACCCACATATTATATTTCCCTTCTACTCTAACCGTAACCTCAACCATACACTACAAGACACTTTTGCCTGACTATTATCCTAGGCAATTACATAATTCTAGTATCCTACCCTCAGGGCTCACTGGGTACACTGGGGTTTGCACATTAAAATCTCACAACAACACTGTTATCAACAATATTCTTAACCCGCATGGCTGTTATGCGTAAATAAGACTTACTTGACATAGAAGAATGCTGGCCCTTCCAGCGCTCGTTAACCCCATGTTGAAGAGAGCCTTCGGCTGACAACTCTCTATTATCTGTTAAATCAGAATCCCAAGTCTCTCGAATTCCCCTAATTTATAGTTTTAATTCGCTGATTCAGCGTGGACGACAAGGGGGTAGATAGCTCCTCCCTTGTGTTCTAATTTCCTAAAGTTATGTTTTCATTGGGTCTTATCGGTGGATGTGGGCAGACCCCTTGCGTCTTATTGCTGTGTAAGCTATCTCTTACGATTCTCCAGTGACCGAGTGAGGCAAACTTCTAGCTCTGTGAGGACACAGCCTTGCTGAGCATACAAATTCTTAACCTACTTGCCATTACTGATGTTTACAAGTTGCGGCAATAACTGTGAAACACTGTTCGCTAGGCGCGAACATTTTGGGCAGTGGCTTCTTCTACTATCTCAAATTTGGGCCATAAGACCCCCCGCACAACACGTGAAATATTTTTTTCCTACGAGGGTAAAATATTGCACTTGTTCCCTTTACGTAGTGTTACCTCCACCATCATTTTTTGTTGGGTTACCTTTCCCCCCCAAAAAATTACAAAATTATACATAAGTTACACCAATTACAATAGTTCCCTTAGAGGGTATCATATGTCTCTTTCTGTTCATTCCTCCCCTTGGCCTTTTTCGGCGTTGTTTCTCCACAAAAATTACACACTTATTACATAAATTACACGAATTTGTTATTCTCTGTCTCTATCAGTTTATGTGTGTTCCCCACACAAGTCTGCGTTTTATTTATACACTGTGAGTTCGGCGCGGGTCCCTGTGTCTCCGGGTCGTTGACTCGCGTCTCGGCTCTCCGGGTCGTTGGGTTCCGTCTCGGTAGCATCTCCTGGAGAGGCTAGGTTGTCCTTCTCTGCGTCGGCTCCCCTGGTCCTCCTCCTCGCGTCGCGCGTTCGGAAGACTGGTAACGCCCGTCTGTGCCTCCATAAGCAGAGACCAATCACCGTGGCTGCTGCTGTCGAACCGGCCACGATTCCGCCGTAGGTCCACCTCCACGCGTAGAGTCGAGCCTCGATCTATTTCTGCAGCCTGTCCATCGTCATGGGGGCTGGTATAGCGCCCTGGCGGCCGTCTGCTTCCTCCCAGGCGGTCCATACTTCGTCTAGTACTCTGTGGTGCCTCCTCACGTACTCCACTTCGTCTGGGTGTAGAAGTGCCGGTACTGGTTGCACGATTATCTCCTGATCTTTCCACTCGGCTCTGGATTGGAATTGGCGGCTCGATGGCAACGTCAATGTTCCAGCTAATATGTCGCAACCCTGAGGCTGCTCGAGTATTCCGGTTCCTTGGATACTGGTTTTATTTAAGGGGCAGTTGTGAGTGTTTAGGCATTTACATTCTATTCCAGTGAGTCTATTCACTGCATACAGCCATGCATCTTTAACTGGGAGTTTTCTAAATATAGGCCGAAAGTTGTTTGGCACAATTTCCCGTGTACACAGTGAGTAACCTTGGGCTGTTCCAAAATATAGGCTACTCAAGCAAGTTTCCTCTGCTCTTTCGATTGTTAGTAACGCTACCGGGTTGTACAAAAGGTAGGTTCGGTTCTCGGATGTTAGGGAGTTGGATTGCAAGGCGAATGGCATTCTCTGTGGACAGAACTGCAACTTAGGCCGATGCATAAAATAAGTACAAAGTCTCAAATTTCCATACCGTAATCAATAACCCTGTTTTTTTCTTCAAAACGTTATCTCTTTGACTGCTACTAGTCTGGGGTCTTTCTCTACCTGTAAACAATGGGGCGTGTCAATATCGGCTATTTCTTCGCTGCTTCGGTCTCCGACCGTCTTTACTCTTCACGATTACGCGTCAGTCTTGGGCGATGTCTACCCATGCTTTCATTTTAACTCGCTCGAATCGGGCGTGTTAATTGCTGACGGGTGACCTTGGCCGTCGTATTAGCATCATCTCTTTCTATCATTCGTTCTCTCTCTGTTTCTCTGTTTACTAGACTCGTTCGCGTCAGCCATATTCAAGGCTGGCGATTCTTCCTTCACTCGCCTGTCTAGCGTTATCTTTTTCTAGCGTACGTTGTCTCTGTCTCTTCCTCAGCTGTGGCGGTTTCGCTGACTTGACGTTTCTGTTCATTTGTTTCATGGATTTCATATCGTGCGTACGAGTAGCTTCTCTCAGCTCGAGGCAAAGTGCAAGTTCAGCGGTTCTTATTTCACGTTTAATCTCTCACTCGTAGTGCGTCTACGAATCACGCTTGCTTCCAACTAGCAAGCACGCTGAACCCAGTTCAGCCGTGTCCCTGGCTACGCTTCCTCTGCGTACCGGTTTCCTATCGAGTCCCTATCTGAGGCGACTCTTCACACAGTCCCCTGGACCGTTTATCCCCTCGCCTATTCCTTCAGGCGGAATACCGTGCCAACCTCCGTGGCGTCTCATAGGCCTGCTTTTCCGACGTCCCTGACGTAAGCAGCCTCTCTCGCTACTCACAGCTCGACCAGCTGTCCGTGACATAGAACTGCTTCGTTCGCATTATGCCTCTCGCCGTGGTAGCTATCTCGGCGCTAGCTTGCTTTCTGCTTCGTGTTATTGCCATCAGCTGATTCTCTAGGTCGCTAATATGTGTTCAATGTGGTTCGGGGTCCTCTAATTCCGATCTCGTAAAATCAGGAGCGCTCGCGGCTCCATGTGTACTGTCTGTGGCCATACTGCCTGCCACTCTTGGGTGCTCTTTCGCCCTTCTGTCCTCGGGCTGTGAATCTTTTTCTCAGATTCCGGCTACGGCCCTCTTGGCCTTCCCTGCGCCGTCCTATGGTCGCGGTCTCTGCTCGCCGACACTTAATCTGTGCTCGTTCA
>NW_019721535.1:0-826 GCF_002891405.2 Cryptotermes secundus
CTGGCACATTCAATCTTTATCCAACTCTGTTGTTCCTGTTTCAAAGACTTCGTGACAACACTACATTAGACCGCCAGCTAACACGAGACTCTGTTCTTCTCGTCACTGCGCATACGCATGATGTGGGAAGAGAGAGTCCATTTGCTCTGTGGTAAGGTAGATATGTAACTAACATGTGGTATAAGCGACATTATTTTGTTCTGTTGCATGGTGTCTATACGGCCGTGTTGCCAGTATTAAAGTTCCAACGATCGTACCAACTGAATAGCCTTAACCATATTATTATCAAGATAGAATTATACAGAGCTCAAACTTTCCCTATGCAGAGCTTTGGCCATGTCTTGGCCTATTGCAAGTATGTTTGTGGTGCGGTGATGGCCATCTGCATAGGGAATGCCCTCAGAAGACCAATACAGAATCTACGCCGACCTGCCTCAATTGCAGCTTACGTTATATACGTAAATTAGCAAATTCATTGAAATTAAGAAAGGCTTGTGGGCTTAATGCTATTGTAAACGAATGCCTTGGGCATCTTCCAAGAAGACCACTGGAACATCTTACTTAATTACTGCCCTCTGCTGTCCTCTTGGAAGGAAGCAATATTTATAACGTTACCGAAACCCGGTAAGGAAATGAAAGTCCCTCAACATTTATGTCCGATTATCATCTTATCTGCAACAAACAAACAATTCGAAAGTATATTGTGAAAATAGTTTTAAATGTACATCGAAGAAAGAGGCCTACTAAATGCAAGCTGGTTTGGTTTCCGTGCCCGTCACAACATGACACCTCAATCAATGATGCTTACGGACCACATAACCTTAAA
>NW_019721536.1:0-74533 GCF_002891405.2 Cryptotermes secundus
CTCTTCACATAGTGTAATAATTTTTAAAATACAAAAGAATAGAATCAGAACCATCACAGGATGTAGAAGTAGAGATTCATGTAGAGAATTATTGAAGAAATTAAAAATTCTACCTCTTCAATCGCAATACATATTATTGCTTCTCTTATTTGTTGTTTACAACAAAGATAAATTCAAATTAAATTCTGATGTCTATAACATGAATACTAGACAAAAATATAACTTCCACCTACCCTCATCAACTTTATCAGTATATCAAAAAGGAGTCTACTTTACTGGCATAAAAGTGTTCAACAATCTGCCACAAAGTATTAAAAACTTGGGCAATGATACTAAAAAGTTTAAATCAGAGTTAAAGAATTATCTACATGCTCATTCCTTCTACTCTTTAGATGAATACTTCAATGTAAATAGAGAATGATGTAAAATTAAGATATATTAATTTTTAAGCTAAAATTGCCTGTACTTATGTATGTAACCTTTTGACTTGTTCTGTATCCAAAGGTACTAACCTGCTTAGGATATATAGAATGTAAATAAATTCAATTCAATTCAATAAGCCTGTTGGAAATCTGTGCATGACTGATCTAATTCTGCATTGCATTCCCAACATTTTTAGGTATCTGTTTCATGGTAAATATATGGTCCTTACCTTTCTGAAATCCTGCTTGATATTCCTTTTGCTCTGCAAAGGGTTCAAGCCATCTCCTTATAAGTTACTATTTTATATTAGATAGAGGGGAAATTCCTCTATAATTATTGCACATTAATCCATCTCCTTTCTTATGGATAAGGCAGACTACACTATGCCTCCAGTCACATGGCATTTCCTTTACATTTAACATCCTACATATTAGCAGGTGCAATGTTTGTCGTCAGGATTCCCTTCCTGTTTCATGAGCTCTGCAGGGATTCCATCTTTGCCAGGAGCTTTATACAATTTTTGCATCTGATTGCCTCCTTTATTTCATTTAATGTAAGGGGTCTGACCTGTATTCCATCATCTGTTTGTAAGGCATCTTGCGAATTATGAGCATTATTCACCTTTGATCAGAGAAGTTGTTGAAAATATTTCTTCCATCTATTTTTATTTGCTGTGTTGTCACTCATTATTCTCCTTTGTTTATCTTTACATACAGAGGATGGACAAAATATGGAAACACCCAACAAAAAACACATTACCGTGACTAATACTGTGAAGGACAACCTCAGGCTTGCAGAACTGCTTGCCGTCTCTTTGGAATGGATAAATAGGTCCTGTATGATTTGCAAGGGAATCTTGACCATTCTTCCTGAAAAACACGCAGATTGCTCTCTAAACAGACCACATAGGCTCAATAATATTGATATCTGGCGATTGTGGGGGCCATGGCAGACGTGACACTTCGTCTTCGTTCTCAGAAAACCAGTCCTGGATGATGTGAGCTATGTGAACACAGGCACTGTTAGCTTGGTAAATGGCATCACCATTAGGGAATAAAGTTTGCACCATAGGATGGACCTGGTCTCCCAAACTGGTCACATAGTCGTTGGCAGCGACGTGACCATGCAGGGTAATGCTGGATCTGACAGAATACCAAGATATGGTTGCCCATACCATGATCGAACCCCTGCCATGTTTCACTCTTGGCAGCAAACAATCTGGATTGTAAGCTTGGGATGGCGTTCTCCAGATGTATACTCGGCCAGAAGTCGGAAACAGTGTGAAGGGGGACTCATCCGACCAAATGACTGTCTTCCATTGCTCCATATTCCAGGTTTTATGACTTCGGCATCACACTGTCCTCTTAGTGGCATTTTGATCACTGATGAGTGGCTTTGGAATTGCAGTTCATCCAGAAATACCCTGTTTGTGGAGTTTACTTCGTACTGTTTTGGTGCTGACAGGGTTTGTGAGTGTGACATTCAGTTCAGCAGTCACTTTTGCAGCTGTAGTCTTCTTATTCTTCGTCACAATCCTACGCAATGTTCGTTTGTCTCGATCACCCAACACACATTTCAGTCCATGCTGGTGTTAATCAGATGCGGTTTTTTCACTCCTCCTGTATACAGTCATAATCTTGGACACTGTGCCTCGCGAAACACCAAAAACCTTGGCTACCTTGGTTACGGAAGCACCCACCATATGGACCCCAATAATTTGGCCACGTTTGAATTCTGTTAGCTCTGATGTGATGCACAAAAAATTGCACAGAACACTGTCTCGACAACAAATGAAGCTTGTGATGTATTGTGGAGGTTGTACAGGTAGTGGTGTTGGGCAGATGTGACAGCGTGACCTACAAACATCGCTAAAATAAACACTTCAATTCAGGCATGCATTTCACGAGGTGTTTCCATATTTTTGTCCATCCGCTGTAGATCAATGCTTCCTTTATAGTATTTATCTTCTCTAGAAGTTTGTTTTGTGTTACTTTCTATAAAATTCCTCTCCATTAAAAGCAAATGGTCTTTCATAATTATGTGCTTCTTACTGCTACATACAAGAGATATCCAGAAAGAAAAGGTATAAGTCCGATAAAAATGCAAGGAATTGTTTTTTTTTTCTTTTCTTTTTTCCAGAAATGGCAGTGCTACCATGTGACAGGAACCGTTAGAAAGGGCTGAGTTCACCGGCCACAGTCACGCCAACGTTGTGTTTGCAGTGTGTTTAAAATGGGTGTGTCAATTCAAAATCCTGCCAAATATGAGGTTCATGCAGTAATTTGATTTTTTCATGCAAAAGGATAAACTGCTGCTGAAGTTCTTCACCAACTTGTCTCGTTTACAGTGAAGATGTTATGAACAAGGAAAACATGGCAGAATGGTGTCATGAATTTGAAGTTGGAAGAAGTGATGTTCGTGATGAAACAAGGAGTTGAAGGCCATCCGCAGTCACTGATGAAATCGTCCATAAAAACTGATCACCACATTCGCTCTAACACATGTTTAACCATTATGAACTTCATCAACAATGTCCAGAAGTGTCTCTATGTCTAAAAGAGCTGGTGGGAGATTTGTACAATGATGGAATAAAAAAAATCGTTCCCAGGCTCACTAAGTGGATTGTGATCCATGGTGACTATGTTGAAAAGCAAATAAAGGTATGCTGTAAAAGTGCTACAAGTGAATCCTTCCGGAAAAAAAAAAAAAGGTTTATAAATATTTTCTGGGCTTTGTATCCTTACTTCCCGGATATCCTCATAATTTATCTGCTTCCTGTCTCAAGCACTTACACGTTTCTATTCTTATTCTGGTTCGTCATTCTAACTGCTCTTGACAGGCCTGGTTTTCTTCTGCATTACAGCAGTCTTCATCAAACCACTGCTTACTGTGTTTCCTAAGTTGTTGTCCAAGAACTGTTTCAGGTCACCCTAACATGTCTGTTTTCAGCTCATTCCAAATTTACTCATTTGTGACTTCCACATTCATATTCCCAGATGCAAACATTCCTTCCTTCACTACTTGTAATGCATAGCTCTATGGGGGTCATTACAAATCTGTATGTTAATTTTTGGTTTTGTCAGCCCTTTTACTGTCCTACTTATATCAATGCAATATCTAAATCTGATCTATATCAAATAATGATCCAAATCACAGTTGGCATCATGGTATGATCTCACATGAAGGATGTCTGAGGCAAATTGTCGATCTATTAATATTCGATCAATATGACTGACTACTGTGACATCCACAGATATTCATGTTCTCTTGTATATTTCCTTATGTGGGGAACAAACTGATCTGATAACCACATCTTTACTCACTGCAGAACCTGTCAGTCTTCACATACTGTCACTGGGCACATCATGTAAATTATGCAACCTTGTAGTACCTCTGAGGGTCATTTCTTTCCCAACCTTGGCATTCAGGTCTACAAGAACAATTATAGTGTTTTCTGCAGCCACTGAGTCGTACACTTTTTCCAGTTCTTGGTACAATTCATCTCTTTTAAAGCCATTATTGTCCTCTGCTGATGTATATATATATATGTATTAAGGATATGTTAAAAAATTTGGATTTGATATGTAATAAACACATATTCTGTCATTTATAGCTTAAAACTGAGGAAACTACCCTTTATAGATTTATCTACCACAAAGGTAATTCCAAACTCTCTGTTCCCAATCTTCTTGGCAGTATAAAATATTATGTAGGTCATACCGAAAGTCATGAGAAACCTTTTTTTGCATGCAACCTGGGAACAGCAGACGAAAGAGTATGGTGGTAGATGGAACCAGCTGATGTGTTAACCCTGAGTGTCTTGTGATGTCAATAGCTTGCATCACATGACCAGTATCATTCCTAACAAAATGGCCGACAACGATATGTCGTTTTGCCAGCGTGCTGTCATCGAATTTCTTGTGAAAGAGGAAATCCCTGCTGCAGAAATTCACCACAGACTTCAGCGTGCTTATGGAAGTGTGCGCATGGGTGTGAGCAGTGTTCGAAGATGGGTGAAACATTTTAAAGATGGGAACACCAGCATCAAAGATGAGCCTCGGAGCGGTCGTCCTCGAACAGCCTCAACTGAACGCAACAAGGAAAGAGTGGATGACATCATTCAAGATGACAGGCATGTGACTGTGGACACAACAGCCTGAAAACTTGGAATATGGCACAGTGCAGTACAGGAGATGATTGAAAGCTTGGGCTATAGGAAAGTTTGTGCTTGTTGGGTCCCGCGGTTATTGACCGAAGACCACAAAGGTCAGCGAAAAGCCATCACTTCGGAACTGCTGCAGAGATATCGACACGAAAGCGATTATTTTTTGCTCTGTATTGTGACAGGTGACAAAAGCTGGTTTCACCATTTCGAGCCTGAAACAAAACAGCAGAGTATGGAATGGCACCATTTGCATTCTCCATCATAAAAGAAGGCAAACACAGTGCCATCAGCTGTGAAGGTGATGGGCACAGTCTTCTGGGATGCAGAGGGGTTTATTCTGGACAAATTCCTGGAACCTGGGCAAACCATCAGTGCTGCTCATTATGTCCAGAAGCTGCAGAAGCTCCAACGTGCATTGCACGATAAACGTCCAGGACGAAACATCATCATCCTGCATGACAATGCTTGCCCCAATGCCGCTTGCCTCACATTGGAAGCAATTGCAAAGATAGGGTGGGAAGTTCTTCCACACCACTCCTATAGCCCTGATCTGGCACCCTCTGACTACCATCTTTTCAGATTTGTGAAGGATCAGCTGTGTGAACGTTTTAAGACAAGGGAGGCAATTCAGAAAGCAGTGCGTCAGTGTCTTCGGATGGCTGGAATGGAATTTTACTGAAGGGGAATTTTCAAACTGCCAGAATGCTGGGAGAAATGTTTACAAAGAAGTGGCGATTATGTGGAAAAATAAAGAAAGGTCTGTAGATTGAGGTGGTGTATTTGGTTTGTCAATAATAAAGCATGTTACTTTACAAAAAATTGTTGCTCATGAATTTCAGTACGACTCTTGTAGACGACCCATTCCCTTTCAATTCGGTTTCTTGGATTGCTGCAATTTGGATCCTATAAGGTAAAGTTGGTCCTGTGATTAACTACTTAAGCACTACACCATGAAGGCATGTGGAGGAGTGGATGTATATATTTATGGTTTTTTGACCTCAGCACTAGCTGGAGTGAGTGGTCAGCTTCATGCCCCGGGCACTTTAGCCAGAGAGGAAGAACCCCTGGTACCCACTGGGTGGACCCCAAAGCCGGTCTGGACAACATGTAGAAGGGAAAATTCTTGACCCTACAGGGACACAAACTCCGTTCTCTCGGTCGTCCAGTACCTAGCCAGTAACTACACTGACTACACTATCCCAGCCATCTGGATCAAATAGTCGTTTAATTGAAGAAGTAAAGACTTCATCATTGCAGATTTAAGAAGTGTTCTGACATTCCAGGTACCACATTCATAACCCTTGTTCTTAAGCTGATGCTGTTTCCCATTCATGCTTCCTTTCCAAGGCTCCCTTAAAGAGTTTCAAACAAGTAGGTGTTTCACAGGTAGGGGTAGCTGCCCCCACTGTTCAACCACCAACCTGGAGGAGCAAAGTATCTCACCTAGTCTGTGCTGTTATCCTTGACCTGTCCAGCATGGGAGGCCCTTGCAATCACATGATCACACAAGCCCCACTACTTGAACAAAGTGGAGATACCTGGGGGGGGGGGGGGAGATAATTCAATACTTCGCACCTCCCTTCAGGCTCTATCTGCGNGGGGTAAAATGTGATATCTCTGAGATCCCATTTGGATATTCTCTGGATGACAAGTTGCTACAAAATATGATGGAATTCTTTAAATACAGGGCAGCAGAATGGACCGGATACTGTAGTGCCTCAAATTTGAGATTGGAAATTTAAGCCATTACCTAAACGTTCGAGACTTGCGAAAAGTGTGTTACAGCCATTACAGTAGTATGACAACACCTGGACAGGCAACTAGGTTAAGAATGTTGATGATCAGCATTTATGCGTAATAGCGCTAGCAAGAAGCTTGCCTCACTCGGCCACTGGAGATGGTCATATGAGTAAATACGCAGCAATAAGATACCGTGGGTCCACCCCCAGCCACCTAGAATATCCTATGAGAATATTACTTTGGGAATTGAGGACACTGAGGAGGAGTTAACTACCCTCTGTCGTCAACAGTTGAATTAGCAAATTAAAACTATAAATTACTGAATTCCGAGAGACTTGGGGATCTGATCTTAAACAGAATATTGAGTTGTCAGCCGGAGGCCCTCGCCGACATGTGTGCTACGAGATGGGGGATGGCGACAGTCATCTACATACTTATTGCAAGTAAGTCTCTTTACGCATAACAGCCATGTTGTTTAATAGTGTTGTTGATAGAAGTGTTGTTGAGTGATTTCAAGGTGCAATCTCCAGTGTACCCCCAGCGAGAGCCAGGGTCGAATAGGGTAGTAATCGAGTAGAGAGTGAAAGGCGATGAAAGAACTACAGTTTCAGGGTACCTCCCACCTCCAGAGGGAAAATAACAAAGAGAGAGAGAGTAGCGAGAAGTGTCATGTCAACAGGCCAAGCAGGCCCTTTTCTTAATGTAAATAGATCAGTGTACATAGGATAAGATGTACGCAGGGAGTTTTGATTCACCCGTTCGTAACCATCCCGTCCTCGACCGATCCCGAGCGACCATAACCAAGACAGCCGACGGCAGCCGAGTGCAGCGAAGATTTTAGAAAAACAGTAGCAACAGACCAAAGTAATTATATTTTCTCACCCCCTCCCCCTGAGGTGTAACAGATACAATATTTCTCATAGATTGCTGCTGTAACAGCCAATAGTAGAATGAATCCTTAGAGCTGATAAATATGCGCACTTGCTAGCGTAGAGCAGATGGAATGTTTGTCATGACTACTGTGCTCTTACCTGTTAGTGAGAGTGCAGTCTTGTCGCTGATTCCCTCGCATCAGTTTCTGTACACACACACATTCATAAGAATAGTGTGAAAAGATAACACAAACTTATAGTGCTTTATAACAGGTGCTGAAAGTGTCCCCTTCTGCTTCACATTGCATAAATCAATTATGTGACACTTTCTGAAGTTGGTCCATGGTAATTGAACCAAGTATGTGTGTTGTTTCATTCTACAGAGCTTCAGTGTTGCAAGGATTATTCTTGTAGACTTTCTCTTTAGGTTTCCCCAAAGATAAAAATCGCAAACCTGAGATCTGGGAGGCCACAGTCCCCTGCTGATTACTCTGTCTTCAAACACTTCCTGTATTGCGACCATGGTTGCATTAGCAGTATGTGCTGTAGCGTTTTATTGCTGAAAATACACATATTGTCTTTCTTCAGCAGTCAGCTGACTGAAGAACAGACTCAGTATATCATTAATGTAGTGGTCAGAGTTCAAGGTTTCATGGAAAAATAAGGGGCCAATGATTCGCTGCGGACTTACAGCACGCCACACCCATCAACTTTTCACTATGTAGGCTGCGCTATAGCTCAAGCGGTTAGTCACTGGCTTCCCACCGCAGCAGCCCGGGATCAATCCCAGGTCTGCTCAAGTGAGATTTGTGGGGGACAAAGTGGTGCTGGGGCGGGTTTTCTCCGAGTACTTCAGTTTCCCCTGCCAATCATCATTCCACCAAATTCTCCATCATCATATTCATCTGAGGCAGGTACAATAGGCCAATCAGTGGCCACTGTGCTGAGTGGACCCAGTTGGACTCCACCCCTCCACTAAGCAAATTAAAAAAAAAAAAAAATATACTGTGTAATGGCACTTGCTGTATAGCATGAGGATATTCATCGCTCCATATTCTTACATTTTGTGCACTGGCATGAGCACTAACATAAAACTGTGCTTCATCAGGCATGAACAGAAGCTGTGGACCCACAATTCCATTGTGCACATTTTGCAGCGGCAAGTTGCAAAAACGAATTCTTGCTGCATAATCTGGTTGTTTCGGCTCATAAACAGCTCTTATTTTATATGGGTGAAATTTGATTAATTTTGTTGCTGTGAATGCAGATCATAGCGAAACACCAGTTTCCTGTGCTAAGCGTTTTAATGATTTTTGAGGACTGATCTGTAGTTGTGCCTCAACATCCTGAAACCTTCCTTCAGTCAGCCAAATCCTCTTCGATTGCTTCTTTATGTTACACACTGAGCCTATGGCCCGCCACTTTTTCATAAGCTTGGACACACAAAACTTTGTGGGAACTGGTGAGTCAGGATATTTATGACAAAAATTATGGATATATTTTCTGTAAGATTTTCCCTTGCAAATTATCAACAATAAACACATGCTGTTCAATAGTGAACTTCTAAATGTCGACCACCTACTGACACCTCTAACACATACTGGCCATTAAAGCAATTTACTGCAGTGACAAGATATGACCACCTGAAGGCATATGTTTATCGGGGCTAATGACCAATCCTGCTATTGGCAGTTACAGCAGCAATCTGTGAGAATTGTGCTCACTTTGCGAAGTTGCCAGGTTTCCTCGATCATTGAACGCATTGTATATTGAGCAATAACTCACAGACCAGAGCCCACTTTGAGTTAAAACTGTGATACTTTCTGTCCAGACGATAAAGGGCTTATGTCTCTGTAACACATACATATATCTATCCTTCACAGATACTAAATGACATTTTCAATATGAAGATAAGTAAAGTTTTTTTTAATTACTGAAGATATAAGAAAGAAAGAATGATACACGCTCAATGAAGACCTAAAGCCACGATCAGAGGATGCATTTCTGCTTTGTATTCAGGAAGTTCCATGGTCAAATTCTTAGTTTGGAGACCTGCTATCCTCTCTGCGGTTTTATGTGCTTTTCCTGTCCTTCCAGATAAATGTTAGGATGGTACTTCAAATCAGGCCATGACTGTTTCTTTCCACATTCTTTTCAATCAGTTATTAACTAATCATTCTATTATTTTATGCCATATAATCTAAGCTACTGAAAAACATCATTAAACAAATAACAAACAAATAAAAATTGAATAATATTGTGACATGTTGACCCCTACCTCCCCAGCTGCACGTAGCGGTAACATAACGCTCGTGTAATAGGCGAGTAATCACCCCGCATCCTGGCAGCTATGCGCGGTGACGTCACGAGCGGAGCCGAAGAGAGCCGAGCCCCCGCAACCGGGTAACTATGCAAGGCGAATCAACAGCGGTGACGTAACAGGATGACGTGGCACTCATTACGCAACAAGCAAGCACTGCAGCTATATAAGTGAGCTGCACAGTGGCTGCGAGTCAGTTATAAAGTAACAGTCGCCGAGTTGAAACATAGCAGCCTGCGAGTGTGCGATACTTAAGAAGTCAGCGAGCGGAAGACTTTTCGTGTGCTTTCCAGACATAGTGAGTGCTGTAGTACAGTTATACTCGGAGTGTGTAATTCAGGGAGACTTGTATAGCTCCCGCGTTATTAGTACGTGAAGACAAGTGAAGATTGTGTTAAGAGATTTTGTTGTAGGGTTTGTAAAGTGTGGAAACCCGTAATATTGTGATAATTAATTGTAGCCGCTACTTGTAGATTGTTAAATAAAGCAATTAACCATCTCTATGGCGTCTTCAGTAATGAAACACGTTACAATAGCTTAAAACCCCTTAGATTATTTTGCACATTTATACTTTTCTAGTACCTTAGCCAGCTCTAGTGAAAATAACAAAACTGCAAAGGAATCCTGATTAGGATTCACAATTTAAAAGTAGGTAACAAATTTGATGACCTGAAAGAGGTGAACTGTTTGCAGTCCAACTGGCCTTTACATAATGCAAAGCACTTAAAAAAACTCCATGGCCTGTAGTCCACAAGCAAACTACAGTGACCGAGTGACCGCCGCTTGTCGGTGAACTTAGTGCCAACTTTAGTGGATAGAGGGTGCTGCGTGGTCAGCACAACAGATCCAATGGATGTTAAACTCGGTTTTCTAGACCATAGCCGTTATTTCCTTGAAATAGCTCCTCAGTTATCCTCATGAGGCTGAATGGACCCTGTTCCAGACCCACTACTTCTCAGAAAATCTGGTAGCGCCAGGAATCGAACCTGCGATCTCTGGATTTCTAGCCAGGAACTGTGACCACTAGACCACAGTCATGAAACAAAAATCACTGTAACTATATCCTACTATATCCTCCAGAGAGATATAAATATGGCAATTTTGCATCCCAGGTGCTACATAAGGGGCAGTTTTGGAGAGGTTCTTGTAGAGGTCTGCAAAGACCTGGACCTAGGCCTTGGCCAGGCCTGTAGCACAGGTAATGTATGTGCTTGGTTCAAATGACACCAATCAAACATTATGGAGGATATTTCAGACTTTATCAGGCCATTCTTATTTACCAAAAAGAAAAAAGTTATTCACATTTGTGCTTATCTTATTCCTGTGACAATTAAAATTAACTTGTATAGAGAGCTGTGCACTGCAAAGTGATCAGTGAGTTACAATGGGACTGTATATGCATTTTCCCTGGGAAAGCATGGTCATGGTGAGTGAAGAGACAGGAGGGGGGGAAGTACTGACGAGAAGCTCAGCTGACTGCTATGACCTGTACTGTACATGAGTCACAACAGCCATGTACAAACATTTCTAATTAAAAAATGATCTGTATCAAATGAAACAAGAAGTACACTTTAATGTAGAGTTAAAATGTTACTAATGTTTTAAATTGTGATTAGAGAGAACATACTCTAGGAGAGAAAATTCTTGTTCTCATCTGAATTACTGAAACTCCTCCAAATTCTCATCATGAACTGTAAAAGTCATTCTCACACATGCCTACCTAGTGCACATCTTTCCTGCAAGTCATCAACTGTTTGAATAAAAACAGCCTACTGTTAACCTCTTGTTTTCTGAGAGCATGCTGTTCCATGCTTCCATTATTAGTCACCAATACTATGAGGACCAAGCAGCAAAATTACAATTACCTAAATTAACAATTTTATTAAATTTAATTTTTTCAAGTAAGAAATTAATTATCATAAATCTTTACTGGGAGCTGGATACGAAACACAAAGTATTTTATACATTTTCCTGCTAATGTACCTACTGAATGTACCAACCAGGAAGGTTGTTATGCCTACTACAATCCATCATTGCAGACAACAAAGGGCTGGTTCCTTTATTGTATGTAGTTCAAATTTCTGTCAAGAGATGCCAGGACAAACATAATACTGACTGCCAGGCTTTGCTTTTCTGCATGTAGGCCTCTGTTCTCAGGGCACTATTCATACTTCTATGAAACTACAGTAATATTTGCATAACCTTCAGCAGCAGACATTACTTGGCTAATATGTACAAGTATTCCACCTTTAAGTATAAGAGGAAACATGGTGGAAACTGAGAATGGAGTGCAAATGGCTTTATAACAAG
Organism: Cryptotermes secundus; assembly: GCF_002891405.2. NCBI lineage: Eukaryota > Metazoa > Arthropoda > Insecta > Blattodea > Kalotermitidae > Cryptotermes > Cryptotermes secundus. The sequence goes on from NW_019721536.1 coordinate 11,831, forward strand.
AAGACCCACCAAAAACAGATCATCACAAATTCACTGACCTGTAGAGGTGCATTCTATGTTCCCAACAGTTTGTTAAGTGTTTAAAAGAGTGAAGAGGGATCCTCTGATGCAGTACATGAAACACCACATTCTCAAACGTGTAACTCTGCAGAGCTACCTGAAAATGTTCACAAAGTATAATAGTTGTTAAGAACCGAAAAAGTATAAATGTAATTATGAAGGTGCATTACTACCTAATGCTGACAATCAGAACTACTGTAAGTGTGAGAAAATTAAATTAAGGTTTTTCTAACATGTGGTACTGTGACAAATCAAAGGTCGTTTTAACATTTGCACTTCCCAGCAATTCTATTTACCTGCGAGCTCAGCCATGTCTTATAGAATACTAGCAGTCTGAAGTATTTTATTGTAAATATAAGAGTGCCAAATGATGGCTGTATGTTCAGCAAACTGCAAAAGATTCCACATGAACCATACAGTGAAAATTAACAAACTGCATGCTCAAAGTGTGTTCTGCAAGGGAAAATATTTTGTTTGTCATGATATGTATGAGGGGGTACCCAAAAGAAACCGAACTTATTTTTTTTTAACTTAAGTTATTCAAATTTTAAGCACAAACCTTCAATCCCCTTCAAAGTACTCTCCACTTACACTAATACACTTGTATAGTCTTTTATTCCATTTTTCAAAACATTGTCTAAATTCATCTTTTGAGATGCTTGACAGCGCCTCGGTCGTTTTTTCCTTTCATGTCTCTTTTCATTCGAGGAAACAAAAAAAAAGTCACACGGGGCAAGGTCGGGTGAGGAACAGGGATCATACCATTTTTGGTCAAGAATTGTCGTACAGACAGGGCTGTGTGAGCAGGGGCATTGTCATGATGGAAAAACCAGTCACCCGACTGCCACAAATCTGGCCGCTGAGCTCCAAGTCATTCTCGACAGCTCCACAATTTCTTCAATGGTCCGTCGTCGATCTTTCTTGATGATTTCACGAATTTTTTCAACATTTTCATGTGTTCGGGCCGTGGAAGGACGACCAGAACGATGTTTGTCATCAACTGACATTTCACCACTTTTGAAACGGGAAAACCACTCAAACACTTGAGTTTTCCCCACAGCATCGTCCTTGTATGCCGTTTTTAACATTTCAAGAGTTTCTGTTCCACTTTTCCCGAGCAAAAAGCAGAATTTCACCGCCGCACGCTGTTCACGAAAATCAGCCATTGCAAAAACGACGATCACACAAAACAGTTGTCACTATAAACTCTGCTGAAACTAGTCCTTACCTTCTGAAGCAACGGTAGTCGGCTTATCGACTCAGGAATGTTAGCTCTATGCGCTCATAGCGGCAAAACGCGGTACTACAAAAGCTCTGCCCACAAAAAAATTAGTTCAGTTTCTTTTGGGTACCCCATCGTACAGCAGTCTAGAAAAAGCACTGGTAAATGAACAAACTCTGATACAGAAACAAAATGATTAAATTTAGGCATATGTGAATTTCAAAAGATTTAGTCTGAAATGAAGAAGACACCTCTTGATCTAGACTCAAATATTAATTTTTCAGTCTGAAACTCCAAAAATATTCTGATAGCTACTTTTGTCTTTTGTTTTGAACACAATTTTCTAATGTCAAAAGGGATCAGTATCATAAATGCTCAATTGGGGGATAAATTTCTTCCCCAATCATCCCCGCTTTAGAGCATTTGTGGGACGTCGATTTTCACTGAGACAACCACTTGAAACTATAACAACAAATGTTTGTTGCGCTTAGAATAGGTATTACAGATGAGAGGGGAGCATGTCTGAAGAATACCAGTGAGACTCCTTTCATAGCAGTTAGCCCGGTTTAGTGATGACGGTGCTGAGTGGAGGCCCCTAGAAGGGAAGTTTGTTTAATCTCCATCCGAGCTAGCTAGCAAACGCAGTGTGCTTCCTTGTGGCAGCCCGATGTTCTTTTTGCTGCAGCTCGGTGATTGTGAGCTGATAGGATAGGAGAGAGTCTGGCTGGCTGGTGGAGCTACGGTGCATGTGCTGGCAGAGTTGGCTGCCTATGGTACGTGTGCTGGCAGAGTTGGTTCGGTGCTCTACTGGAGAGTTGAAGCTGCGGTGACCTCTTACTGGTAGTGTAGTGGCAACTGCTGTGACTGATGCTAGCTTGTTGGAGACCTGCATTACCATACCATTACCGCTGGGCGGCACGCAGACCAGTTGGTGGTGGAGCTGCAGTTATGAGTGCTGATTGGGTAGCACTTAAGTGGATGTACAGAGAACCAGGTTGAAAGCTGTAGCATATAAATATCGCCTGCTTTTGGTACACTGTGTGAGGAGTTGCCTGTTCACTCCCCCACCCAGAGATTGCTGCTCAGATGTTCAGGCGAGCGGGGAAAGGACGTGGTGACTGGAGAGTGCAGTTCTTGTAGAGAACTGTGGCGGCATGGCAGGTGGTCCTATGGTCAGGGTTGCTGCAGCTGACAGACTGATGCTCTTCCCGTGGTTGGTCTCTTTGAGGATGTAGGCCAGCTTGACCATGTCGGCTGACACAATGACATGCCTCTCGCACACGAGGAGTTGCAGTGTCTTCTCTCTCTGTGACAGGATCTGTTAGGGGCTGCTGTAGGGGGGCTCCAAAGCCCGGCACGTTGTGTCCTGCCAGAGGAAGACATGGGTGCACTTGTTGAGGTCGCTGTGCACAAAAGTATCCAGGGAGGCATTGCGTGCTGCTGGAACAGGTCTGAGGTGGGCCAGTGTTGGCGGAGCTCAGTGATGAGTTGCGCTGGATCCACCAGGTCTCCAGTTGAAGTTAGTACCTCACTGGGTATTCTTAGTTCTTAGCGGCTTGACATACACGAGCTCAGTTACTGATGCTTGCAGATCACCTTTGAATGCCATGCAGATCCTACGGAGAACCAGGGGAAGCGCCTTAGTCCACTGTTGGTCCGCATAGCACATGATGGCTGCCTTCAGTGTCTGGTGGAAGCGTTCCACAAGTCTGTTAGCCGCAGGATGATGGACATTGTACTCAAGAGCTGAATGCCACACATCCTGGCCAGGAATTGGAAAAGCTGAGATTCAAACCAGTGTCCCTGGTTGGTGGTGATGGTCTGTGGGCAACTGAAATGGGCTATCAACCCATTCAGTAGTGCATGCCATGGTGTCGGCTGTCATGTCTGGGATGGGGATGACTTCTGGCCAGCAGGTGAAAACGTGGATTGCAGCGAGGCAGTATGTGTAGCCCACTGATGTTGGAAGGGGTCCCATGAGGTCTATGTGCACATGCAAAAAATGGGCATCTGGCAGTGTAAAGTTGGTTCGGTGCTCTACTGGAGAGTTGAAGCTGCAGTGATCTCTTGCTGGCAGTGTAGCGGCTACTACTGTGACTGATGCTAGCCTGTTGCAGGACCGCATTTTTATACCATTAACACTGGGCAGGGCGTGGACCAGTTGGCGGTGGAGCTGCAGTTATGAGCACTGACTGGGTAGCGCTTCTGTTGATGTACAGACAAACCAGGTTGCAAGCAGTAGCATATAATTATCACCTGCTTTTCGTCCACTGTGTGAGTTGTCTGTTAAGCACTGTGGGAGGTTCCCACATGTTCTCATATAAGTACAAAATATAAACCAGATGTTTTAAATCACTTTTAAGTTTTCAGAGTTGTTATGCCAAAATTTGCATTTTTGTCCAATGAGAGGAACAAATCAGAGCTATCAAGGTCTAAGGGCCATGAAGTTGCCTGAAGCACCATAAAAAGTGGGAAAGGGAGGTATTTCACTGATTCACATCATGAGATTTTGTGCTAATGCATGAGTCCCTCATTATAAAAATAGCAGATGTAACAAAAATAAGTACTGGCATAAAAGGGAACAATGTGTCAAAAAGTATCAGGTACCTTTAAGGCTATGGATCAGAGGAAGTGTGAAGAATCTAGGAATGGTGGCCTTAAACATGATAATGTGAGCGGTGAATGTAAGACAAATGATGAGGCTTGTGAAGATACTGTAGACCAGGCATGTCCAACGCATCGATCGCGGGACAATTTTTGGTCGATCTCATAGGACTATAAGGAATTTATACATGAAAGGCATGTAAATTCGCTTGTAATATAACATGATTATATTCAGATTTTGAAGGGAAAATACATATTACTCATTCCTATTTTTTTGTTCTTATGTAGCTTATGTGAAAATTGCTTTACACTTGTGTTAAGTGAACTGTGGGGAAGTTCCTACTCTATACTTATCACGTGAACTCTTATTTCATCACTCGTCATCAACCACGTGTGTTCTGATGAAAGAGTGATCAACAGAATGTGTGATTCACTTTGTGCCCTCCGTCCAGTCAACTGTGAATCCCCGTACATTGAACTAACAAGTGAGGCATATTATTATATCAGCTGTGGAGATTTGCTGCTTTGCTGTGCATTAAACAGATATACAGTTTGGCTATGAGCTCAGTGTAATGAAAGGGACAGTAAATGGTCTGCCCATGTTATTTTATTAATTTTGAAAGTGTCCGTGCGCATGTGCCAGATAAAACAGTTACCTCAATATAGTGGATAATGCAACACCTCAGTATCCTTGTCAAAAAATGGTAATCTGGAACATCATTATAATGCTCTCCATAGCAATAAGTATGATGCTGATTTTTCACCCAAAAGTGAAATTCGTAAACTTAAGCTTAAAGGACTTAAATCGAAATTAGCTGCTCAACAATAGTTGATGGCAAAACCAAGGTCACTTTCTAACAATGCAACCAAATCATCCTTCAAAGTCAGGAATCTGATCACTAAAAAATGCAAACCTTTCACTGAAGGGGAATTTGTAAAAGAGTGTTTTCTTGAAATAGCTGTTAATCTTTTTGAAGAATTTAAGAGATCATAGCTACTATTCAAGATCTTTAGTTATCAAGAAACACCACTGTGAAGTGAATAGAAATGATGTATGGAAACATAACTGAACAGTTGTTGAAAGATGTTTCCAATTGTGTTGCTGTCTCCCTCCAACTGGATGAATCTACAGAAATCAGAGACACAGCCCAGTTACTAGTTTTTATGGCTTTTGAATGTTTCAGCATCAATGAACTACTTGGAATGATTTCTTTAAAAGTGAGAACTACGGGTCAGGAAATATTTAATTCTTCCTATTCTTTTGTCACAAAGTCTAATGTTCCATTACATAAACTTGTTTCCATAACTACTGCTGGAGTGAAATCAATGACAGGTCAGGTTAATGGTTTTATTGCCCTCTGTAGACAGCACAACTCCCCTGATTTCCTCTATTACCACTGCATCATTTACCAGCAAGTTTTGGCAAGCAAGAGACTCAATACAAAGACTGTTATGGAGATGGCTTTTAAAATTGTAAATTCAATTTGTGGTAAATCTCTTCAAAGACGGCTTTTCAATCTATCTCTTCAGGAAGGGACACCGGATATCATTTTGCAACAGATGTAAGGTGGCTGAGTAGGTACAAATTTTTGCAGAGATTTTGTAGTTTGCTGAGTGAAATAAACAGTTTATTGAAGGAGAGGGGAGATGAGAAAGCAGAGTTAGAAGACAAGAAGTGGTTATTTGAGCTGGCATTTCTGGCTGATTTTACAGGTAAACTAAGTGATATGAACCTTGAACTACAAGATAAAAACAAATGCACTGCTGAGATGATGAGTACAGTTTCATCCTACAAAAGCAAATTTGAGCTATTGATGAATGACCTTACAAACAATACTTTTCATCACTTTCTCTAATATGCAGAACCATCTGGAAAAATATCCAAAATATCCTAATTTTGTTTTTCAGACAGAGAAGTACGTGACTGAAATCTGTTCTGTTATCCAAGATTTCAGAAAAGGATTCTGTGACTTCCAAAAAATTAGAACAGTTGTAGGTACTTGTCATTCCCGTTCAAATCAGATTCAAACATTAAGGAAACTGCAGTTGCTCTCTGTGAAAATTACCCACTGAGGAAGGCATTTCTTGAAATTGAGATATTAACCCTTAAAAAAGACATTTTTCTCAAGACTCGTGCTGGACAAGAATCGTTTTGGAAGTTAGTGCCTACACACAAATTTCCCAGCTTTCCAACATACCAGATGAACATCTCCAGGATTGCCTGAAACCGGCCCTCACCCAATACTCACCTGAGTTCCAAAAGCTGGTGGATGAAATGCAGGCCCAGATGTCTCACTAACAAAGAAGGTAAGTCTGTACTTTCAATGTATGTTGCTTTTACAACAAACATCATGTGTCATGTTATTTTTACCAACATTTTTGTTTAAAGTGAGGTACGACCATAGGAGGGAGTGGTAGATCACTGGCAGTTTTGGCACTAAAAAGTCGATCACAACCTGTTTGAAGTTGGACATGCCTGCTGTAGACAACAGGAATAATGAACAGGATGAGACTGGTGAAACCGAATATCACTGACTTTAACTCTTTGACTGGCACGAAGGGTATTTAAATCTCACCCCTGTCCTGGCAGGCCCTTTAAACCTTATGTCGCAAAAATGCATGTAGTTACTTTTTCCTAAACAACTTCAACAAAAATTGGTTTTTAAAAACGAAATTTTTAGGAACTAATTACAATACAATATTTTAGGCAATAAATGCTTTTCCATACCTCTTTATTTGTTTTTCTTCGTGTGATAAACATTGAAACATGAAAGTTTGCAGAGAGCCACACCACAGCCTGCACACATGATACTTGTTTCTTTTCTAACCTTGTGCTTAGCACTCACGCGACACTTTCTCAGGACACCATTCTTCTTATTGTTACTGTCAGGAACATGGACCATTTTCTGAATTTTCAAGCCACCCTCTAGACGATTTGCTGGCTCTTTCACTGGTGGTCTTTTCAAGGTCGAGGGCGGAGGCGTGACTGCACTCTAGTCTGACCCAACAGATTCGTCATCCACTTCATTCCTTGACTGTTCTCCCTCNGATTGGTTTCAGTTGTGATGTGATTTACCAAGTCGTCATCCAGAAAAAATTTTAATCCATGAAAAGGGATGTATTTTATGTGTTATATCAATTTTGATCCCGAAACTATTAGCAAATGGAAATATTGGGGGTACAATGTCTCTGTACGTTCATGAGATGGGCGTGTCAGGCACCGCACTCGTGGTAGGTAAATGTTCATGATTACTGTCTTGTGGATCATTGTCTATCACTGTATTATTATCACTATCAACTTCATCCAATTCAGGAATCATTATTTCATCGCCACTCTCATCATCAGAAAAAATTTCGTTCACAACATTTTCCAGCTAGTCTGTAGGAACACGAAGACACTTGCTGCAAGAAGCTATGGTGAAACTGAATGAATGTGAAATATTTTCTGACCTTTACCTTCTCAGAGGGTTCTGACAGTAATATAGACCACCACAAAGTTTACAAGGGTTCTTTACAAACATGCACAAAAACTATCATATATATGTCTTTGGTTGATGAGTGCCAAGAGAGCAAAGAAGGGACGAGATTGGAAAAGCGTTAAAACACGCCAACGCCAGGGAACGGCTGGCATCGTCCGGGCGTTAAAACACGCCCGCGCCAGTCAAAGAGTTAAGAATGAAACTAACTCCACAAATTTCATGTACAACCTGTTTTCTAATATTTACCTTCTTTCGCACATCTGTAATATCAGTCTGAAATTAACTCATACAATTACTTCCTCAGTGCAGGCATATTTCTGGTGTAGTGCCTTACATTTGGAATCAACTTTCATTTGGGAAAATATGACATTACGCAGAAAAAGTGGCTAGTGTTAAAATAAATTATTATAGCAAAAAATTGGTATACTAGTGAGAATTCTCATTATCATCTGAATTATGAATAATTTTCGAACTTCTCATCTTATACTGAAAATGTAATTCTCATACATGAGCACTATGTAACCTGTAGAATCAATGTCTTTATGTCACTAAGAGTAATTGTATCTCGAGTAAAATCAAATGTCTGTGGCTTGCATTCCTGCTTTGTACTCGAAGATCCCAACTCTAGAATTTTGTCAAGAGACTAGTCGTTGTATAAACATGATTTTCTGAATGTACCGCTGCACCTCTGAAATAAATTTATTTGAACGTGCAACACAACAGAGTTAAATCCATTTCTTTAGGTATCCCCAGGGCATCTATTCAAATTCGCTCAGTCCATCCATTCAGACACATTAAACAACTCTATAACTACTGGATGGAACTACACAAAATCTGATATTGGAAAATTTTACAAAAACTATTCAGCCATGTCAATTTTCATTTAGACTGGACAAATTTAATGACCTCTTTACCTGACAACTTAAAAGTATTTCCCCACAACTTCAAACAAACACTTATTGGACAGAAATGTCTTACAATATGACTGTGAAGAATATATAAAATGATTTACATATACTTCATTTCCTTAGGTGTGTATAAGAGTGAAGTCTTGAAATTCTTTATTCACTCATTATATAGTTTTGTCTTCTTTTCCAATTTGAGTTTCATGTAAGAGTGAGTAGTTCCTTGTGAATTTAATGTCTTTTTTTCTATTAGAAAGGGGGGGGGGAGTTCATCCCAGTCTCAAGTACAGTGAAACCTCGAACTTCAAATACAATCCATTCCAGGAAATGGAATGGATTGACTTTCGAGTTAATTTCCCCATTTGAAATAATGTAAAGGGAATTAATCCATTCCAGATAAATAATGATAAAACAAGTATATTTAATTTCAATAACTGAATGTTTTTATTTATTTATTTTCTTCCACTGCTGGTGATCTTTACTGGTAAGGGTTTGTACCTCTTTTGCCACATTAGCCACTTTGATGGCTTCCTTGTTCTACAGTATGGTCAATACGGTCAACTTAGCCATGCCATCATGCCATATTCAGCCAGGTCGGATAAATGTGTACCACTTTCCCACTTTGTGACAACTACTTTTTCATTTCTATCAGAGAAATTATTATTTTTCTCTTAAGCTTCTCACCTATAGTAACTTTCTTTGGTGCAATTATGAATGAGTATTATTAAAGATAATATAAAAATAACCCACAGAAATAAATAAAATGCTCGAAAAACAGACTGAATTTGCAAGATGCTCACTGAAGCAGGCATGAGAGAACTGACTGCAACTGCACATGCAACCAAGCAGAGAGAGGTGACCATGTGATGACCACATGATTCTTTGTTTAACTTCCAAATTTTTGTTCCAGTTTAAAAACAGGATTTTCCTCATGTTTTCTTGTTCGTGTTTCAAGTTGTTCAAACATCAAACCATTCGAAGATTGAGGGCCCACTGTATTTCATTCATAAATACTTCAGCTAAACAAAGCTACTAAATGTACATAGTATACCTTTACAATCTTGTTTTATGGAAGCCTTTACGATTATCTGACCAAGTCCGAGTAGAACGTAATTTCCGTGAACAATGAACTTAATCAAATACAAGATATACAAATGATTCTTTAACTCCAGTTTCCACTAAAAGTGTCTAATGCATAAGATCACTTTTCAGGTTTGAGTTGTGTCATTTGCTTACACCCTTGTCTGAAGATGGCAACTGCAATGTTTACCTAAATGCCGAAAAACTTTTACAAATGACTTCCAACCTGAAAAATAATGCCACACACAAAAGTTGGAAGTGTTACAATAAGCATATGACTCAAATACCTCATGTCTCATCAGCCTCCAGATATTCAGCATAATCCGTCCTGTCAGTCTGATTTCTTCGTGAAAATTAGAGGTTGCACTTTCATTTCCAGTATGTTGATGACTTGCAGTGGGCACTCTTGATACCAAAGGACCCAGATTGATTTGAAGAGTATAAGCCCGCTGAAAGAGGTAACCCCATGATAACATCTCCACCTGAAACAGATACAATACTGTTATGTGAACATTAATACATATGAGAAAGACTCAACAAGTTACAAGCCTGAATGTGGAACTTCTATTTTCCTGAACATTACACCATAGTATTGTGGGACTCAATAAGGAGCATGAGCACAGCATGGCTGGTGCAAACCTTTCTCATGAAAATCATGGTTCTTTCTTGTTTTCATTCCTTCCAGACATATGGAGAATCTACAGTTTGTGTTATGATCAAAACATTCTCAAAGTTGTAACAGGCATAAAATTGCAGTTGTGAAGTTTGACACTGTTAGTCCCATTGCGAGCTTAGAAGCTGACCTGAGAAGATGTGTGCAAGAGAATGTAATGCTACAAGAAGAGATTTATCTAAAACACTGTTCTGTTTATATTTCAAAACACAACGTTTCAGAGATGGATTTCTGTCGAGAGATAATGACTAGCTCTATCAATTGAGAACAACTGAGTAGGTTTCACCTTAAGCTGGAGACACAATATAGTCTCGAAAACGTGTTTTTAAATATAAACAGGCCGGTCTTTTAGATAACAACAGGATGATGGATAATGTACAGAAATATAATATTTGTACTACTGTACCACCATCAAAAACTTTTACATCTTACTTACAAGAAGAGGACAAGGCAATGGCATAGGATTAAACACTAGTGAACAAAGCCGAGGAGTGATCCAAAAAAAGATATAAAACTGGTCTCAGAAATGAGATCAAAAATGCATCCAGCATTACAGCAATTCTGAAGAAGCTAAATATGATAAGAACTGGCAAAGACCAACTGGCACCCAGCCACTAAAAACTGAGCCTGTTTTGAACAACCCAGAAAGGACATATGCTCCAGCCAGGAGGAACTCAAGCAGGACATAAGTTCCTGTAAAAGAGAAATTCAAAGTGAAATAGGTGATACAAAGGCTGCCCAGAAGAAATCTGAGGAAACAATAATATACATACTAGACAGATGGGAATTGTTAAACAGCAGGCTGAGAATCTCTGCAAGTCTGGTAGTGAGCTGTAGGTGGCATAATGACAGGGACACAACTCAACACAACCTGGAAGCCACATGTGTGGAGTTTAAGATGCAGCTGGTGGTAGTACAAGTCAAAATGAGATGTGGAGGTGACAGAAATGTGGATATGGGTGCAGCTAAAGTAAAGACGCCTAAGTATGATGGATCCACAACTCATCATTGCGTGTGATGCATTACACCGCATCTTGTGGGGGAGCACCAGCACCAATCCAATGGGAGATAGCCTTATGGAATTTCTGGTGAGTTTGAACCTGAATATTCTAAATCATGGTAATGAACTTAAACTTTGAGGTTACTGACTTGACACTAAGGACAGATAAAACAGAACACCTGGTAAGTAATTGGAATCTATCTGGTGAGCCATTTTTATCAGACCACAGGTACATATGCTTTCAAATACGAGGGTTGGAACTTTAATAGGGCAACTATTTATTTACAAATGATACAAAATAGATGCATGTTTCGAAGTTTTACTGTCCTTCAATGTAGTCACCAGCATTGTGTACAACCCATTGTCAGCGATGTGGAAGTCATAGGATACCTTTAGCAGCTCCTGTTGTGTTGATAGTTCGAATGGAATGGTCTACTACCTGAAGAATCTCTGGAACAATTCTGAAGCGAATGCCATGAAGTGGTTCCTTCATCTTAGGAATCAAGTCGAAGTCACAAGGGCTTAAGTCTGGGGAGTATGGTGGATGTTACAGCACTTCCCAGCCAGACTGACTGAACAAATCAGCCAGAGCTTGCTCTGCATGTGGCAGAGTATTGTCCTGCAAAATGATGGGTGGGTTCTGCAGAAAGTGTTGCCGCTTCTTTCTCAAAGCTGGTCACAGGTTGTGTTCCAAAAATGAACAGTAATACTGCGCATTGATGGTGTGCTGTCAGGGAACGGTATGCGTTAGGATAACACCATCACAATTGTACATGAGAATCACCATAACTTTCACATTGCTGGGGTTCTGACAAACTTTTGATTTTCGTGGTGACCCATAATGATGCCATTCGTTTAATTGGTGTTTCATTTGTGGCTCGTACGATTTGGCCCATATCTCTTCCAGCGTAATGATACTTGTACGACGTAAGAAAGCCCCTCTTTAGCGCTCATAGCACTCCAAGTGGTTACAAGCAGCATCGTATCATAGCCATTTCTGCATCTCTGTCAAATCATACAGAACCCATCGTGACACAATTTTTCTCATGTCCAGGCATTCCTTCAGAATGTGAAGCACAGTTGTATGTGCTAATGCTTTCTCTCGGGCCAGCTCACAAATCGTATGACATCGATCACTCTCCAGTAACACAGAAAGAGCATACACTTCTTCTTCACTGACACTAGGACGACCTGGCCAACACATGTCTGCCACATTTTGGCGTCCCTCACTGAAGGCTTTCTGTTCCCACTGTTCTGTAAGGAAATGCAGATTCCCCGCAAGCCTCTTGAAGACCTTGATGACACTGTTGTGCTGTATGGCCTATGGCATATTCAATCTTTATCCATCTCCGCTGTTCATGTTTCGAAAACATCGTGACAACACTACATTAGACCGCCAGCTAATACGAGGCTGTTCTTCTCATCACTGCACATGCGTGTAATGTGGGAAGGGAGAGTCCATTTGCTCTGAGGTAAGGTAGGTATGTAACTAACGTGTGGTATAAGCGTCATTATTTGGTTCCGTTGCATGGCGTCTCTACAGCAGTGTTGCCACTATTAAAGTTCCAACCCTCGTAGGTAACATAATGTGACATATTTGCGCTATGCATGGCACCCCGTCCACCCCCAGTGGTGATGTAACACCTTTGGAGCATTGCCATTGCTATGGTAATAGGCCAGTCAACACCCCACCCCCTCACGCGGTGACATTACCAAGGGATGCCGCGGTTGCTACAGAGCAGTAAACAACCCTCAACAGTGTTGCTAGGCAACCTGTAAATACGGTGTCAGGCAACAGCGGTACCTGTCACATAACTGCCTTCTGTGTTGTCCATGCTGAGGCTAAATTAAGGAAGAGCGAACACTATTCAGTAGTTAGTAGTGAGTATTGAGCCAGTAACCAGTTAAGTGCATTCTAGTGTTTGTGATACTGCCAATGGCAGTAATTGTGGGATTGTAAATTGTGTGACTGTAATAGTGAATGCACAATAAATTCGCTATATCAAATACCAGGTGAAGTTATTTGTCGTGGTATACACACAACACATGACAATAACAGCAAAACAAGTTACTTTTAAGAATCCTAGGAAAACCAATTGGGAGTCATAGAAGGACAACCTAAAGGTGATTCTGGAGATTATTTTGTGAAGTATATGCAAGATAAGGGACACAGATCAGTCTGTTGACCAGTTGCAATGGGCCATTATCTTGTCCTATTATCATAATTGCCCAGCCAAGACCGCTCGCTTACCAAGGAATGCACCTTGGTGGAATAAAAAGCTGAGTGGGCTAAGAGTTAAAACAAGAAAGCTATTTAATACAGCAAGCAGAACAGGGCTGTGGGACATGTACAAGGAAACCCTCAACTCTTACAATAGAGAGATAAGGAAAGCCAAATGATCCTCATGGAGGAGGTACTGCCAGGAGATCAATAATGTAGTGGGCAGTCAGACTCATGAGGGTCATGGCAAAACAGGCGACCAACAAGATCAGTACTATCAAGCTGCCTGATGGTAAGTATACCGAAACTGGAGAAGGATGCTGAAGGAACTATTCAGAGTTCACTTCCCTGATCCGAAGCTAATTGATGATTCAGGTGATGGGCGGGTCCAGCAGAACCTGGGAGTATGTAGGCACATAATCAACAGGGGAGACTGGAACCTGGCCGGTCGGGTAATCAATCAATCAAAAATGAGATGTGCGTTAGGTACCTTCAAATAATTTAAGTCTGCAGAAACAGATTAAATTTATCCAGCACTTCTGCAGCAAGGGATGGAACATTTAGTCCCACACCTATGCTGCGTGGCACATGGGTTTATACCTATGGCCTGGAGGCAAGTCAAAGTGATATTTATACAGAAGCCTGGGAAACTTGATTATACCAAGGCTAAGGCTTATTGTCCTATCAGACTGTCATCTTTCCTTATGAAAACAATGGAGAAAGTAGTAGATAGACATATTAGGGATGGTGCATTGAAATTTTATTCTCTGCAATGAAACCAACAAGCTTACCAAATAGGTAAATCCATTGAAAACTACACTGCATAATGAGGTTACATGCATAGAAAATGCCATCGAATACAATGATATTGTTCTTTGAGCATTCCTTGACGTAGAGGGGACCTTTGACAGAACCTAATTTGACACAATAAAACAGGCTGCTGAAAGGCATGGCATTGAGCCCACAATATGCAGATGGATCTGTGCTATGCTGCAAAGCAGGAATATAACTGCTATATTGTCTGGAGATCCTGAGAGCATCTGTGGTGAGAGGGTGTCTGCAGGGAGGTGTTCTCTCCCCTCTGCCGTGGAGCCTGGTAGTGGATGATCTTCTTTGGGAGCTCAACAGAAAAGGTCATTACACAGTAGGATATGCTAATGAAATAGGAATCCTAATAAATGGGAAATTCCCTTACACTGTGTCAGAGGTCTTATAAACAGCCCTGCACACAGTTCAACAGGGGTGCAAAAGAACAAACTTGCCTATCAATCCAAACAAGATGGTAATTATACTCTTTACTAGGAGGAGAAATATCTAGGGTCTTAATGAACCAATCCTCTTCAGGCAAGCGATCCAGCTATCCAGTGAAGTCAAGTACCTTGGAATAACGTTAGACAAGGGACTAACATGGAAAAAAACAGCTGGGCAAGGCTATTAACAAGGCCTTTAAGGCCTTCTGGACATACAGGGGCACATTCTGAAAAACCTAGGGACTGAAACCAATGGTGATGTATTGGATATACACTGCTGTATTAAGACCCATAATCACCTATGCTGCCACTGAATGGTGGCCTAGCGTTAAACTCGCAAGTCAGGCAGAACTTAGCAAACTGCAAAGGACAGCCTGCTACAGAATTATGGGAGAAATGAGAACAGCTGCAATGAAAATCCTACTAGGACTCCTCCCACTGCATATGCAGATGGAAGCAGAGGCCAAGTTAGAAAACTACAGATTACATTACAATGATCAATGGAGACTTAATCTGAAGGTTTTGGACATGCATACATGACTCAGGACATTAAACAGGAACCCATCCTACAGGTGGGATGTGATAAAATGCTACCAAAACATGTCTATGGTAAACCCTTCATGATCAGAATTCATGATAGAAGTGAATGGAGAGAGGGATTTCAACCCAATAGAAAGGTGGGACTAATCTGTTATACAGATGGTTCCAAGACAAAGGAACACACCGGAGCTAGAGTGTATTGTAATGGAACAGGGCAGAAACGTAGTTTCAGTCTTGATCGTTATACAACAGTATTCCAGGCAGAAGTGTACGCCATTAAGGCATGTGCAGTTGATAATTTAGATAGAAACTACAAAAATAGGAATATCTATATTCTATCAGGTAGTCAAGCTGCAATCAAAGCACTTGGCACACACCAATTCACTTCAAAATTGGTTTGGGATTGCCACCAAGCCCTCATACAACTGGTCAGACATAAGAGAGTACAACTGATATAGGTGCCAGGTCATGAGAGTATTGCTGGGAATGAAACCGCAGATCACCTGGCAAGAACAGGCTCTGAACAGCCGTTCACAGGACCTCAACCAGCTTGCGGCATCTCAATTTCAGTTGACAAGAAATCGATCAGGGATTGGACTGACAGAAATAAAAAAAAACACTGGGAATCCACAACTGGACTCAAACAGACAAAAGGACCCATTAAAATTAAACAGAGATCAACTAAGATGGGTGGTAGGATTACTTACTGGACACTGCCACCTAAAAGGACACCTTTCAAAACTGGGACTGACAGAGGACCCAACTTGTGAAAGGTGCCTACAAGAAGATGAATCAGCCACACACATCTTATGTGATTGTGTGGCTGTAGCTTACCTGAGATATTGCCACCTGGGTCAATTCTCCATTGAACCAAATGATTTATATGACGCCCCCATAAGCAAAGTCCTACATTTCATTTGAAGTGTAGGATTAATAAAGAGTTAATCCATAGGGGAAGCACAATAGATCATTGAAGGTCACAGTGGGAGGGCCAGTTTTTATGGCTCACACCTCATACTCATACTCATGATGGATCCACGTCTAGGACTGTCTTTCACTGACAGTTTGAGAATGTATTTAATCGCACTAATGGGGAAGCTCTGGTGGAGTCATGCATCTACTCGCCATCTGCAGCCAGGTCATCAGGGGTTTTTAAATGACTGTCAAGCTACCAAGTGCACTGGTTTACCCTAAAAGTTGGTGCAACAAGGGCATAAAGTTCAAAAGCCAAACTTTGTACTTACGTTTTCAACTGTCCAATTCTTGGGGCAACTCAACACTGTCAGTGAAACTGTGGTAGTCTTCAATACCAGACATACTGACTCACAGTCTGTCCATCAAGGAAAGAACCATTCTTGAAATGGTTTCTCAGAGTATGGTAAGTTACACATATTGCCTAAGTTTTTTGTAATTTGGAAATATACTGTGAATATAACCAGGGTCACTTTCAGCTTATTCTGATGCTCCACTTCATTGGTTCTTTTGGATTATAGGTTTCAAAAACTATTTTGTGCTTGAACCCAACTGTTCATTCATCTATTACAATGTTTCTACCTGGCATAAAATTTTTCTGAAATTGTTTCTCCATATGTTTTATCACCCGATGTACATTCTTGTCCTTTTGATGGCCTCATTGTTTTATTTGGTGGCATCATTTCTCCACATGCATCATCGTCCATTGTCACAACTTCCAGATGGCAGGAGGAGGCAGATAAAACATTCATGCATGACTTGCTATAGTCTACAGTGCCAACTAGTGACATATGATGAAAATATGACAGCAGAAACACGATACAAACTTTGTTGATAGTATATCGACATTTGTCCACCTAAAGGGTTAAACTGTTGACATTCTACATAGTGTCCAAATCTAAACGACATATGAGGATATCATTCGGGTGTGGAAGGACAATTACGGAGACCACGAGACTACTAGTTACAACTGGAAACCTGGAAGTTACTAAGTGGTGAGAGTTTGCAGCAGGCATGGAGCATTTGGACCATCAGCCCTTGCACGGTTATGCGAGAATTTCAGAGGGGTTGTTGATGCAGTGAAGGGCCAGGAAGTGAAACAGTGCCTACAGATGGGCAATGAGGCTCATCAGTGAAGCCCTTAAAAAGTCACTGAAGCTAGATACTGCAAAGTGGCAACCAGACAACTAGCAAAGCTGTGAGAGGTAAGAACTGGAGCCCTTATGAGTACATGGTAGCCAGTGACTATGTTGCAACACTGGACAACCCATATGCTAGCAGTGCAGGGATACTGGGCATCTAAGAAAAGATTGTAAACAAAGACATTGATAAGGAGGCTGACCAGCACTTCGGAAACAAGCAGGATCTGGCATCATCACCCTAATCTTGCTTCACACTCAACATATTAGCCAAGAGGAGTGATGGCAGCTTAATCACAGAGGGTTGGATGAAGGAAAATAGATGCCATTTGAACATCAACACTGGGGTGCCTGTGACAATGGCTTGACCTGACGTAACTGCACGATTGCTGAAGAGGAAGCAGAATCAGCCACACATTCTGCAAATGGCTTCCAGAATTCTCCGTCTTAATGGACGCACAGACAGAGCTGGTTGGTGTGGAGTGTGCTGTGAATTTTGGTGCTCACTGCAAAGATCACATATGAATTCTGAGGCTGATGTCCTGTGAGCTTATGATGTGGCAGTGGATTTGAACCACAGTGTACTAGGACTGGACCAAGAAGAAGTGTTACTATGAAATTCCTGAGCCTGCTTGCATCTTCCTTCCTGATGCTGGCTTCCAATGTTATATTAACAACTACAAACACTGGAATGGTGTGAAAACCCTGAGGACATATGAAGCAATTTAACATAGTCAGAATGTATACCAAGGAAATAAGGCTCAGAAAAAAAGTAACTAGGTGAGATTTGATGGTCTCATTGCAGTGACTATGAACAGTTCCGTTTTCAAGGATAACTAACTCTGTGGAAGAGAGTCATTCTTAAGAAGCTGATAGGTACTCAGGTCATAAAAAATTCTCTTCCTCTGAAGGAACCCAAAGTTTCATTAGCATTCACACAGAAATTAAATTATATTGCACAATTATTAATTTTAATCCTTGCTAGTCTTACCCTACAGACTGAATAATTTAATTGAACATTTCAATCTCACTTACCTCATAACCACCTAAAATGTCTGGGTCCCACTTCTTTACACACTTCACTAGTTCATGGACCAGAGATGCTTCATCTTCCACATAAGTGACTTTACAGTTTTCATTCATATTGAGTAGAGGGATCTTAACATCTCCATCCAAAGTATACACCACAATTACAGCTGAAAGAATAACAGTTATTACTGCCACAAAACAAGACATCTGAAAAGTTTTTACAACTCACACAGCAATTAGCAACACTACTTCAAATTTCTATAAAATAAACATGTATTTGAATGCATTTCATTCAGCAAATCATAACTTTCTTGATTCCATCAGAATAAAATGGTTGCAGATCCAGAATATGCCTAATATGGTGATTACTTAAATGGATAATGTCATGTGATTCCATCCACATGACCAGTGTTGTTAGCCTGTCCTGACTATACTTAGTATTAAGATGGATGACTAAATTTCCTTTCAGAAAACATGTATTCAAAGTCATTCATCATGGACTCTGGTAAAAATGATTGGATATGCCAGCTTTATGAAATAAGACATACTAACTGTGAATTCGTGTTTATAAACTGATTATTTTTTAGGAAACCAAGCAAGTATTTTTTAACACTTTTGCATTATGCCCAATACTTTCAGTTATGTCACTCACTCACCCACTCATGGAGCTCGGCCCTACTTGAGAAGCCCCCATTTGTGTAGCTATTCAAGAACTTCACAGCATTTTATGGAACCCAAAGGTTCATTACTGTGTTCACAAGAGCCCTCCACTGGTCCCTATCCTCAGCCAGATCTATCCAATCCATTCCATTCTGTCCCTCTAAGATCCAATATTGTGACATGTTGAGCTATGGATCACCCCTACCTCCCCAGCGGTACGTGGCGGTAACGTAACGCTCGCGTTACTACAGTAATAGGTGAGTTCCCGCCCCGCCACTCCCCTCCGCGGTGACGTAACGCGCAACGCTACGTACCCGTAATCAACTTCCTACTGTGATGTGGCACTCATTACGCAATCGACAAGCACTGCAGCTATATAAGTGAGCTTCACAGCAGCTACCGGTCAGTTGTACTGAGTCAGTCAGTCCTCGAGCTACCACCGAGTTAGTTCTGAGTTAGCCAGCAACCAGTCAGTTGTATTGTGGCATTTGGAATGTACTAGTTGTGATACTGTAGATAGCAGTAATCGTAAATCTGTAATTTGGGTGACTGTAGGTGCGAATGTGAAATAAAATTCGCTATACCAAATACATCGTGAAGTTATTTGTCGCGATATACGCCCGATACGCGTTACACTGGTGTCAGAAGTGGGACCAGTAACATAGACACGTTACAATATTAACATTATTCACCCAACTATGCCTTGATCTTCCCAGTGGCTTTCCCAGCAATATCATACATGCACTCCTCTTCTCCCCCATTTGTGCTACATGCCCAGTTCATCTCATCCTCCTCAACCTGATCATTCTAATTATACCTGGAGAAGAGTACAAGTTATGAAGCTCTGCATTATGCAGTTTTCTCCAACTTGTTGCTTCGTGTTTCTTTGGTCCAAACATTCTCAACATCCTGTTCCCAAACACCATCAGTCTATGTAAGTTTTGAGGTTTTCACAGCGATGACTATGAAGAAAGTCATCTTCTGGGTTTTGGCACCGTGTATTCTTCGTTTTGGCCGACGTTTTGGAGGAACGTCGGCCAAAACGAAGAATACACAGTGCCAAAACCCAGAAGACGACTTTCTTCACCATCAGTCTATGTTCCTCCCTTAATGTTAGAGACCAAGTTTGACACCCATACAGAACCATAGGCAAAATATGTTATTGTATACTCTAATTTTCGTGTTTTTAGACACCAGACGAGAAGACAAAAGGTTCTGGATTGAATGGTAGGAAGCATAACCCACGTTCCATCTCCTCTTAATATTCTCCTGAATCAAGTTTTGGTTTGTTGGAGTCATTCCCAAATATCTGAACTATGCCTCATTTTCAAAACATATTACCCATCTTCATGTCATGATTTTGCTCTGCATTTTGGTGATGAGACAGCAACATATACTTAGTTTTTTCTGAGTTTACATCTGGACCAAGCTCCTTATTAGAGTCAATTAAAGTTTGTGTGTTTTTCTTTATGGGATCTATATTATCATCCATTCATTCACATCATCATAGACCAATAGCTGATGTGTCCCATTTAATTTCAGTCAAAACTGGTTTTCCTGGATCTTCCTAATGGCATATTCTAAAGCAAAGTTGAAAAGGAGTGGAGATAAAGCATCTCCTTGTCTTAGACCATTCTGGCTAGGATATTTACGCGACAAATGATCACCTATATGGACTTTACCATACATTTTGTTTAACCACGTTTTAATTAGCCTAACTAGTTTCATGGGTACCCCAAACTCTATCAGAATATTGTACAATACTTCCTTCTTAACTGAATCATAGGCTTTCTTGAAGTCTATGAATAGCTGATGTACTGTCTCATTGTACTAATATTTTTTCTTCAATATCTGGCAAATGCAAAAGATATGATCAGTAATTCATCTGTTACGTCAATCCCACACTCATGAATATATTCAGAAGAATACATTACATTCTTGATAAAATTCAAGAGAAGCTTATGAAGCAGTGCAATTTTAGAAAATGCATATAGCTGGTTGAAAAATTAGCTATATCTCTAAGGAAAGAATATTTTATTTTAATATAAACATATGACAAAAACAGCAGCAGGCCAAACCATCACACACCTGAAACATTTTGAATGCTGCCTGCTTCATATTGGTTTCTTGCTTGGCTTACTCTTCAACCCATAACATGGAGGCAATATGTTCCTCCCAAACATCAGATGGCATTCAACAGACAACAGGTCATCATATCTCAAAAGATTGGACTCTTCATAACAATCTGTCAGGACTTCAAATCCTAAATATATATTAATGGTTCTTTAAAAAAATATTTTAGTTTCAGATGTCTGTAAATGGGAATGGTAATTAGGTAACTGACAATTTCATTCAGAATGTCACATACAACCATGTGGAAAATTCTTTAAGGGAATTAGAAAGAATTAAATACAAAACACATACCATTCCTGATAATTTGAAGTTCCCAAATAATTCTATGAAGTAAGCAGTTGTCATGATTGTAGAGGCTGTATTCACAAAAATCGCATACAACTCTCATGTCCCTCGAACATGAGACTAGTAAACTGTAATTACAGAGTGTTCAGCCATAGAGGAAACCTGAGAGCAGTGTAGAGCAGTGTGACTACTGTGCCACTTCCGACTATGTGAGAGTGCAGTCGTATCGCTGATTCCCTCATATCAGTTTCTGTACTTGCATACATTTATAAGAATACTGTAAAAAGATAACACAAACTTACTGTGCTTTGTAACAGGTGCTGGAAGTGACCCTCTTCTGCTTGCAAACATGCCTTGCATTGCATAATTAAATTAGGCGACACTTTCTGAAGTTGGTCCATGGTAACTGAACCAAGTATGCATGTTGCTTCATTCTGCAGAGCTTCAGTGCTGCAAGGGTTATTCTTGTAGGTTTTCCCTTTTTATTGTTTTTATTTTTATTATTATTATGCGCGACATCACTCAGCTCTAGCAACACTAAGGATTTGGCCAGCTCAACTGGATCTACATCTCTGCCTCCTGAAGATAAGCCTCGCCCTTCATTGAACACAGAGTACGCGATCTCCACTGTAAGTACCCAGCTCGAAGCTGTTTGCCAAAATGGTCAATCCACGCTGTACTTGATTGAGTCCCTAGCGAGCATGCTCAGCAAGTTAACTGAAGAGGTTGCCTACCTTAAAGATGATAACACATCCATGAAAGAGGAAATCAAGAGTCTGCATAGGCTTATTGTGGCCGCCCCTGGGCCTTATGCTGCAAGTGAACTACGCATTCCGCCTATGGTAACCAAGGACATGGTCACTACTCAACTTGTACAGTTAAGTGCCCCTAGCATCACCACCCTGCCTGTTTCTACTCTACCTGCTGTACCTGCTACTGCGACCTTGGCTGGATTGTCATACAGGGATGTTGTAGCAACTGGAAGTTCTCCCGCTGATGCCGAAGGCTTTAAAATTGTCAAGTACAAAATGAAGACCCAAGCCAAGCCCCCCCTGCAGATATAGCCACAGTCAGCACTGTCAGACATCGCAGGCAGCCGCTTATTGGGGTTCGTAATTCTCCACCCCTGCGTGTCATTGCGAAGAAGGAAAGGACGAAGGCACCTTTTGTGTCTAGATTTAGCCCCAAGGTCACTGCTGATTATGTACACAAGTCCCTCAAGGAGCAATTAAACTTTAAAAAAGTTGGTCTGCACCAGACTTAGAACTAAATTTAACACTTATGCATCCTTCCATATTACTGTTACTGAGGATGAATTTTCGCTAATCAGTGACATCGGTGTCTGGCCTTCACGATGCTTAATTGCCCCGTATTATGGTAAGCTTGCGCCTGATTAAGTATTTACCCCCAGCACATCCGAAGCTGGAGTGTCTGATGCTTCCATTAACCCAGCAGGTTAACAACATGGTAGATGGAGGCTGCTCAACATCCAATCATGGCTGATTACAATGACTCTAGCATGGATGGTTTGGTCATGTCTCATTTTAAGTCTGCCAGCTGTCTCAGAATATATTATCAAAATAAAAGAGGACTCCGGACGAAATATGTTGAATTTTATGATAATGTTTGTTCCACAGACTTTGACATTATCTGTCTGACTGAGACTTGGCTTAACGATTTGTGCTATGATTGCAATATATTTCCTAGTAGATATACTGTTTACCGGTCTGACTGGGTATCCACCAGCAAAGCTCGTGGTGGTGGTGTCTTAACAGCCATTCCCTCCAGCTTGGGTTCCTGCAGGCACAGGTATGATTTAGAACTCTGCTCTGAATGTGTATGGGTTGAGATTCCCACAGTTGACAGCCACAATTTGCTTACTGGCAACCACTATTTCTCTCCTGACACTCCACCGGGAGTCATTATTAATTATTTTCACCTTCTTGAAAACATGCTTGACACCAATAGCTTTCGCGTTGTTTCATGAGAAGACTTCAATATTCCTGGTTTTAACTGGGCACGTGGGTCACTTCTGCCCAACTGTCACTACTACACTAAACTTAAGAGGGATGCTATATACACCTCCGCATGTCTCCTTGGCCTTTGGCAGTGTGCTGTAGCTGTTGACAACCATAACTTACTTGACTTAGTCTTCTCTAATCTTACCAATCCAAAGCCTGGTCCTTCTTACTCTGATTTGGTCAAGCCTGATCCATATCACCCTCCCTTAATTATTGATGTCCACCTTCCACATATTACCTATAACCATGATTATAAGTTCAGTCATCGACAATTCGCCGCCGGCAATTATACTCTGCTTTACAACACCCTATCTGCATGCAATTGGTCAGGAGTATATGAAGCTACTTCTGCTGATGATGCAGTTGCCAGCCTAAATGCTACTGTTCAAGCTGCCATGGAAGAGGCAATTCCTCGCTGCCATACTCACAAATCTAAATTCCCTTTCTGGTAATCTAGTTCCTTAAGGTACATTGGTAAGAAAAATTACTTTCACTGTCACCTTACAAAGAAACAAACAGATTACTATTATAACAAATTCATTATCTATCGTAAGCTTGTTAAAAGCACTATCAAAACCGACAGGCTTCGGTGGCTGAAGTCAATAGACAACGACCTGAAACCACAACCTCAGCGTCTCTGGAAATACGTGTCTTCTTTCAGTAAACATACTTTAGGTTGCATTCAGCTTCAAGTTGATGGTGTACATTTAGATGAACCTACTGCAGTGGCTGATACTTTTGCCAAACATTTTCAATCTCTCTATAATACCCATTGTCCTATAGACCTTCCCCCTCTTTCGCAACCTACTGAATTCCTGTCTCTTGCACCTATTTCTGATGCGGATGTCTACAAGGGCATTAAGAGACTAAAACCTTCTAAATCTGTCGGACCTGATGATATCCCAGGGTTTGTCATAAAAGGCTGTTCAGCAATTTTTATTCATTTATTTAGGCATATATTCAATTTCAACCTGTGTCAGCTGCAATTCCATACTGCATGGAAGGAAGCGACTATTGTGCCTGTATTCAAAAGAGGGAATCCTGCCTGTGTGAGTAACTACAGACCCATTACCCTTCTCAATAACTTCTCTAAGCTCCTTGAATTCATTATTCACAATCTTATTTCGCATTACATTAAACTTCATCCCAACCAGCATGGCTTCACCAAATTCAAATCCACAGCCATTAATCTGGTATCCTTCTTAGATATTATGACCCCTGTTGTCTGCAGTCAGCATCAGGCTGATGCTGTCTATTTTGATTTTTCTAGTGCCTTTGACCTCGTGCCCCACACTTCGCTCGTGCATAAGCTCAGCTCCCTTGGATTTTCCGATGGATACCTTAACAGGCTTGGCAGTTACCTAGCTAACAGGAGATCTTGGGTCCACGTGTCTGATGCTCTCTCCCGGCCTCTTAGAGTAACTTCCGGTGTGCTGCAAGGCTCTGCCCTGGGGCCCCTTCTTTTTAATGTATTCATTAATGACCTCTGTAACTCAAAAAGTCACTCCCATTTTCTAACCTTTCCTGATGATATCAAAATGTTTCGCATCATAGACACTCCGCAGGATTACCTCTTACTTCATAACGACATTCATCATGTCAGTGACTGGTGCTCTGCCAACTCCACGAGTATTAATATCAACAAAACGCATGTTATGTCATACTCAAGGAAGACTAATGTCCTGCTCTATGGGTATCAGCTTTGTCATACTGCTATTACATGCACCAGTTGTGTTAAGGACCTAGGTGTTTTCTTTGATTCTAAATTGTATTTTCACAATCATGTTGATTTTTTATATTCCGAATGTATAAAGCTCCAAGGTCTTATACGCTCAATAACTTTAAGATTTGCTTCTCTTGACTGTTTATATGTGCTGTATCTTACACTAGTCAGGTCCAAGTTGGAATATGCCTCAGTAGCTTGGAATTCTATCACGTCTACTCACACCGCAAAACTTGAGCGCATTCAGAAAAAGTTTGCATCTGTCTGTTTCTATCATTACTTCCTTCATAGCTCCTATAGTTATACATCTACCTTAGAGAGACTAAGATTGCACCCTCTAAGTCTGCATAGACATCTTCTTGATGCACTCCTCTTCATTCAGGTTTATCGTGGCCTTAAATGCTGCTCCTCCATTCTGGATAATGCTAGTCTTCGTGTTCCTACTTGCCACGTTCAAGACTTCTCTACCTTTAGCATTCGTCCCTCAAAAATACACTGTCCCTCTCCTCGGTGGGCCCTTGCTACCAATGTGGTGGGTAAAGCTCTCGACATATTTGCACATGGATCGGTTTCTCTGAATCATATTTTACAAGCATGTACCAAACCTTTTACAGTGTTACTGGATTAGTGTTGTCATTTACTACAAATGTGTATACCTTGGCTAACTTCAATTTTCTTATGTAATTCGTATTAATTTATTAGACTTGTTATTAATTTTATGCTATCACTCCCAGATGTCTTATCTTAGTATCAAGTTGCTAATAGTATTAGCAACATTCATAATAATTCATAATTCATAAATGTATGTATTAAGTCTTCTTTAGATTTCTGCTCACTGATTTATTTCTGTCATATTTGTATTGTGTGTAATAATTTATCTGTATCTTTATATACTGGTGCTAACTTTGTAATTGGCCACTGTGCTGTTAAGTTATTGCACGTAAATAAACATGAATTGAATTGAATGGAATTGAATTATTTAACTGCAAATGGGTTTCAAGTGGTGGCAGTGGTACAACAATAAGATAACAGACAAATAACACACATAAACACGTTCAAACAAAAGACAGCACACAAACTATTAGTAGAAAAGTGAAACATACTATATAATAAAATAATAGAAATTAATACACAAATGGAAAAACTACCACATTATCACTTTTCCTGGATAGCATCTTTCCAAAAACAAAGATACCATGTATGCGAGGAGGTATCCGGAGGTAAACTACTCTCCAATCAGATCTCCGGGGAGGGAGGGGAGTGTTTCTAGAGGAAATGTCATTCAGGCATTACGACAAGAAAAACTTTGAAGATCAGAAGGAACATCACTGCTACAAGATTGGAACATGGAATGTAAGGACCTTGAATCAAGCAGGCAAATTGCAGAATTTGAAAACGGAAATGCATAAAAATGAGGTGTATATTCTAGGTGTCAGCGAAGTGCGGTGGAAAGGACAAGGTGAAATAAGAAGTGATTATACAGTGTATTATTCCAGAGGTGAACGGGCTTAAAGAGGTGTGGCAATAGTGGTGCATAAAAGTGTAGTGAGGAGTGTTGTTAAGAAGATTGTTTGTAATGACAGAATTATTGCTCTGAAGTTAAAGGCGTAAATGGTAGATATACTGATTATGCAAGTGTACATGCCAATATCAGAGTATGAAGATGATGAAGTGGAAAAAGTGTATGAAACAACTGAAGAAATTCTTCAGGAAGCTGGAAGAGGTGACACAAACAGCATCATATTAGGAGACTGGAATAGCACTGTTGGAGATGAATCATATCAGAATATTGTTGGATCACATGGACTAGGAACATGGAATCACAGGGGTCAAATGCTTATTGACTTTTGTGAAAGAAATGGACTGATTGTTACCAACACCTGGTTCAAGAAGCCAAAGAGGAGACTTTACACATGGAAGGCACCTGGGGATTGGAGGCAGCATCACCTGGACGACATCCTCGTGAAACATCGATTCAGAAACAGGGTGAAGGTTGTGAAGACGCTGCCTGGGGCAGATATTCACTCTGACCACAACTTACTGGTTGCCAAGTTTTGAATCAGGTTAAAGAAAATTATAAGATTCCAAAAGGGCAGAGCTAGATGGGATTTTGAGAAGTTATCTGCTTAAAGACAAAGCATGCAGGAGACCCTACAAGAGAACTCACTGCAACTGAAAGTGAACACAGAAATGCTGAAGTGCAGTGGAACAATATACGAGTAAAAGAATGCATGTCAGATACTATTAGTGATTTGGTTGGTAAAGTTGAGAAGATAGCAAGAAAACCATGGGTTACACAGGAGATGATGAGTAAAATGGAGGAGCGAAAGAAATGGAAGAATGTAAACAATGAAGAATGCAGGAGGAAATACAGGAGACTGAGGAATTAATTGAAGAGAGCCACAGTCAGGACTAAAAAGAATATCTTGAGATGATATGTAATGAGATTATAGAATTTCAAAGAACAGGACGTTATGATTTGATGTAAATGAAGACAAAAGAACTAGAATGGAAAGAGATTCATGGGATTCAAAATACTGGCATCGAAGACTCCCAGGGGAATAGAATAGTAGATCAGAGGCAAGTGCTGAAAATTTGGGAATATTATATTACAGAACTATATGATCAACCTAATCGGCCAGAAACCTTAGAAGTTGAACCGGAAGAAGAAGTAGATACAGACGAGAAAGGACCATATATTTTACAAAGTGAGGTGGAAAAAGCTATCAAGGAAATGAGGAAGGGAAAGGCTACAGGAGATGATGATGTACCTGGAGATGTGCTCAAGTTACTGGGAGAAGGTGGTTTGAAAACACTGACAAAACTAATGAACACCATATATGAAAGTGGGGAGTGGCCCAAGGACTTTACAGAAGTGACAATGATTGCCTTAAAGAAAAAGACAAAAGCTACAAAATGCAGTGACCATCGCACAATAAGCCTTATGACAAATACAGCAAAGATAATAGCAAACATACTTAAAAGAAGAATTGAAAGGAATTAGAGGATATACTTGGAGAGGATCAGTTTGGATTTAGAAGAGGAAAAGGAACCAGGGATGCAATTGGGATGATGAGATTTATAGCAGAACGAACTTTGGAGATAGATGAAGAACTGTGTGCTTGCGTTACAGACTGGCAGAAGCCATTTGACCATGAAAATTGGACCAAATTAATGCAGATCCTAAAAGAAACAGGTATCAATTGGCGGGAAAGAAGATTGATTAGCAAACTGTACATGGATCAGAAAGTTTGAGTGCGACTAGACAAAGGGGAGACAAGAAGTGTGAAGATTGGAAGAGGAGTTCGACAAGGATGCTGTTTATCACCAATTCTGTTCAACTTGTACAGCGAATGCCTTACCAAGGAAGCTCTGGATGGGCTTGGAGACTTCAAATTAGGAGGGCAAATTATTCAAACTGTGAAATATGCAGATGACCTTGTGTTAATGGCTAAGGAAGAAACTGTGCTACAGGGTATGATTGATAGACTAATCAAAATTTGAAGGTGCTATGGCAAGGAAATGAATGTGGAAAAAACAAAAGCAATGAAAATTTCGAGACAACGAACCCCAGTCACAATAAAATAGACCAAAAACAACTGGAGAATGTGAAATGTCTTAAATATTTGGGTAGCTTGTTAACAGATGATGGAAGGTGTACTTGTGAAATTAATTCTAGGACTGCCATGGCAACAGCTGCATTTAGCAAGAAGAAGGATCTTTTTACCAGCAAATTGGACTTAAATTTGAGAAAGAAACTAGTGAAATGCTATATTTGGAGCATGGCTTTGTATGGGGCTGAAACTTGGACACTTAGGGCAGTAGATCAGAAACACCTGGAAAGCTCGAAATGTGGTGTTGGAGAAGGATGGAGAAGATCAGTTGGACCAATTCTGCGAGAAATGAAGAAGTGTTATTTAGAGCCAGTGAGCAGAGGAATATCCTACACGAAATAAGAAAACGGAAGGCTAATTGGATTGGTCATATTTTACGCAGTAACCGCCTTCTAAAAGAAGTTATTGAAGGAAAGATAGAAGGGCGGATAGAAGTGACAAGAAGACGAGGCAGAAGATGTAAGAAGATGCTGGATGACCCTGGGGACAGAAGAGGATATTCTCATTTGAAGGAGAAAGCTCTAGATCGCAATAAGTGGAGAAACACTTTTTGAAGAGACTGTGGACCTGTCGTCTGACAGATTACTGATGAATGAATACATATTCCTGTGTTCTAATTTTCCTTAATTTCGCTTTACTACACTTACGTAATCCTCCCATCCTTGACACTTTTCACTTCATTTTACTTCACTTCCACCCCACCTTCACTTTTTCTCATTTATCACTTTCCTAACCCTTTTCCTAAAATCACTTGGTTTGCAGGAGAGTCCTTAAAGCATCTGAAGGTAGTTGATTCCAGATCTGCATGGTCCTATTTACAAAGGTGTATTTTCTGATATCTGTCCGTTGCTTTCTGCTCCTAATTTTGTCATGATTGCCTCTGCTCAGACAGCATGACCTTTGTAATCTATCACCTATTGCCTTCCAGGCCCGTTCTCCAATGTATGCTTTGAAGAGAGCACATATGAGAGCTATTTGTCTGTGCTGTGTCAAGGTTCCCCAGTTCAAATTGTTCCTATGATGTGCAAATTTAGCTGTTTTCTTTTGCACCTGGTCAAACACATGTATGAGTATCTGTCTCTCTCTGTAAGGATCCCAGCAAGCCACCCCATATTCCAGAATTGGACTCACTAAAGACATGTTGGGTAAATATTTAGTGTTGCTATTTCTCTTTTCTAGAAAACACATTGTAAAATGAAGTGCCTCCCAGGCTTTTTTCACCATGAAATTAATTTGATGAGCCCAAATTAGATTGCTGCATAAAATTATTCCCAGATGTTAACAACTGCTCACTTCAGGAATTACTGTGTTCCCTAAGGAATAATTTAGTGGTTCCATCACTTGGACCCTGGTGAAAGAAACTGCCTTACTTTTAATTGGATAAATTATCACTGAATTTTCAGGTTCCCATAAAGAAAATTCTTGACCTTACCAGGACCCAAACTTAAAAATCCTCAGTCTTCCAGCTCATAGTCAGTTGCTATACCAACTAAGCTATCCCGGGTCCCAAAGATGAATATCCCAAAAACTGAGATCTGGGATGCCACAGTCCTCTGCTGATTATGCTGTCTTCAGACACTTCCCATATTTCAAACATGGTTGAATTAGCCATACGTGCTGTAGCATTTCTTGCTGAAAATATGCATATTGTCTTTCTTCAGCAGTCAGCTCATTGAAGAATGGATTCAGTATATCATTAATGTAGCCGTCAGACTTCAAGGATTCATGGAAAAATATTGGGTCAATGATTCGCTGCAGACTTTCGGTACACCACACCCCCACCTCTTCACTACGTAATGGCACTCACTGTATAGCGAGAGGATCTTCATCGCTCCATATTCTTACATTTTGTGAGCTGACATGGACACTCACGTGAAACCGCGCTTCATCAGTCATGAACAGAAGCTGTGGGTCCACGATTCCACTGTGCGCATTTTGCAGCAGCTGTTGCAAAAATGAATTCTTGCTGCATAATCTGGTTGTTTCAGCTTACGTACAACTGTTATTTTATACAGGTGAAATATTAATTTTGTGGCTGTGTAAGCAGATTCTAGCAAAATACCAGGTTCCTGCGCTAAGCCTCTTAACGATTTTCGAGGACAGATCTGTAGTTGTGTCTCAATATCGCGAACTTCTTCTTCAGTCAGCACAATCCTCTTTCATTGCTGCTTCACGCCACACTGAACCTGTGGCCTGCCAATTTTTCACATGCTTGAATACACATTACTTTGTGGGAACTGGCAAGTCAGGATATTTATGAAGAAACTTATGGATACAGTTTCTGTAAGCTTTTCCTTGCAAAAGTTTCAACAATAAACATATGCTTTTCAATAGTGAACTTTATTTCAGTATAAATGTCAACTGCATATCGATACCTCTAACACAGACTGACTATTAATGCAACTTACTGCCGTGACAAGATCAGACCACCTGATGACATACATTTATCAGTAGTAATGATTCATTCTATCAGCAGTTACAGCAGCAATCTGTGAGAAATGTTGTGTCTGCACTATGTTGTTGCCAGGTTGCAACTGAATGCAATGCATAAGTAGTACCATCCTGCTGTTCTTCAGTGTTGTGATACAAATAACAAATTCATCTGCACTGACTTCAGCTGCTATGAAAGGCAAAGTGATGGTGTTGCTGATACAAATAACAAATTCATCTGCACTGACTTCAGCTCCTATGAAAGGCAAAGTGACGGTGGCACACATGAAGTGCTCCTTTATTTCAACACTTCAGAAGCAGAACTTTTAATACCCCTGACAAAATGTCTTCTAGGAAAACAATAATGCTCCTCAGTGTTCTGCTGGTAGATAACTATATCCATTGAAGGAGCAACCAAGAAGACAATGACTTAAAAAGGGTTATACGAGTATACTGAAGAAATTTTTTTAACTAACAGGTTGTCCAGGCAATGCAGAACTATTAGGATATTGTCACAATTTTAGAGTGACTATAGATGGTGCTTGGATTTGTAATTGGATTTAGTGAACACATACAGAAAGTAACTACAAATAACTACAACAGTCTGAATGAGATACACACTCCAAATATCATTGTAACTACAGCACACATAGTCTTCTCAGCCTTCCCTGGCCATTGCTCCAATGGCTTCCAATAGTGGACATTCCCATTACTTTGGATTCCTGAACTGACCCCAACCTCAGCTACAGCAAGTCTCAACTGACTGATAAGTCACTCACCAACCAACTGACTCTGCTCCATTAACTGCAGCTCCCAAATTGTCCCACTTATATCATTCTGGCATGGATTGCACAGAAAAGCCCATTCCTCATTGTTGTGTTTCAATTACTGTCATGGGAATACGTTTGTTTGCAAAGCTGTTACTCAGTAATGGCTGCTGTATATTTGCTTATTCTGTGGTCACTGCCCAGCTATGGTTCTACATGACATAATATTTTTGGAATCTTAAAAAAACCTAGGAAATTTGTTTCCGACAGACTAGTGTAATGTTATGCGAGTAGGTCTTATCTAATGGAATGACAGGTATTGAGTTTGAACTTTTTTATTTAAGTGTGTGATTGTCTGAAAGGCTGTCAAATTATGCACCCATTATAACCAGTCTTACACTATTTCTGCACTGCTTCTTCCGCACCATGTTGCACAGCTCAGATAAAATTACACCAATACTAATTCTTCAGCGTGCCTTGCTGATCCAGCTGATCATTAATCTCTTACACACATTGCTGTCAATGGTTGCCTGGAATATGCATAATCAACACTTATTCACTCTTTGAATCTTTCCATCCATGCAAAAACCTCCCTCTTGCTGAAGTTGAACTTCCATTCCCCTGTAAATCTAGCAAGTGTTCACACCTCTAACAGAAAAGGTTGGGTCAAAGATTGACGTTTTCCTTTGCTCAAGAAAAAGTATCTGAGGAGAATAAAAGGAAAAACGACAGTGAGTGGACCATCACACTGAATAACACATATCAATTCCCAACACAACTAGGAAAAATGCAGCACTCTTAGGCCAGTAAAATGAATAAGACACACCACAACACATCATCTACCTATCCTTCTCCTCACTGAACTCTACGAGCACCAACATCCCATGTTGGACCAGCCTCACTTACTACAACGTCAAACCATACCTAAAGTTAGGAATATGTAAGAATGACTTTCAGTTTGTGACTACAATAAATCTTTTCTCTGCTTGACCAATTTCTTTTACTGTAATCATAATTTTTTACACTAGACTCTTTCCACAATGCACTACAGTGTAAAAATTTTCCATTTTGACATCAGAATCTTTCAATGAAAAATACTCATAAATAATCTATAGAAGGTCACATCCTTCTTCACCATGGGCAGAGAGTGAGTGAGAGAAATAGAGACAGCAAAGGAATGGAGGAGGCAGTGAGAGACCGATTTAGTTGACAAGTCGAGTCATATTAAGTGTGCCAACCACTATGATACTGTTGGATCACACAGTCTACATGCTAATGCTCGAACAAAAAAGAGTTACCTGAAAATTCTCAAAGTTCAAGGCTGAAAGAAGAAAATTTTAATTGATTTTCTTCTTAATGCAGTCTAAAAAATTTGAAACTCACACATGCCTACCTAAATCAATACTAATCACTGAACAAGCACTTATGAGAAATCATTACTGAACTGCAAGGAACCTAATGGGAAACACTCAAGAAGCTTCAACATCAGCAACAAAAAGTATGAAATGGCCCTGCCAACATATGATTTTGATGGACAACTGGAATTCAATTCCTCGCAAAGGCACGGATTCTTTCCCTTATCAACATATCCGGACAAAATTGAGCCCTTACACATGTAACAAGAAATGTTACAAACTAAAGGTTAAAGGAATGCAACTTCATAACATAACCTTGACAGGATCACTGGAATAAAAATAACATTGTGTAAATGTATACACAATTTTGACATCAAGAAAATCTGTAAACAAGAACTAATTTAGAGGACTGAATTTGAAGAATAACACAGGCAGCTCTTAGGGAAGTGAGCAGTAAGGGCGGAATGTGGATTGAATTGCCAGCGGTGTAGAACTTGTGCTGCAATACTAGACAGTTAGTTCATTAAAAATAAATAACACATACATATTAGTACTACTAACCTAACTCGTGTTTTGAAAGACCTGCATCTTCAGGAATATCATTCACTACCATATAGAACAAGGCTCTGATTGGGTCGTAAGATGGATCTGGTTTGAGGTCTCCACGAGTATGAATATGCAGCTCCATGATGAACATAGTCAGAAATTGGTACTGTAAACAGAGAATAATGTAACTAAAGTATTCACACCATACCATAAACCAGTGGTAATGAGACTTCTTGAATTTGTGAAATCTCCTGAAGATGCACTGAAACACATTTGTCTGTTCAGCTCCAAATTACATTGGATAGTTAACAAGAGTGGAACTGCATACTCTAGTTTCTCGAAATGAATACCAAATTTCTGTGGGAGAATATCTTGGAAGACCTACAAAAACTACAGTGAAATTCAATTTCACTGTTCTTGAATTTCATAAAATCTCATGCTAAGTGAATTTCAATTCTCTATATAATGTGCAATTAGTTAAGATATTTTCAAATTTCCAGAATTTGTACCTTGATTTAGCACAACTGTTTGAAACAATACTCAGCATACACATTCCTTCTGCTTACAGCATCACAGTTGATATGGTAATGTTTACTGTGCTCTGGAACAGCTACTGTCTCCCTGTCAGTAGCCAGCTCCTGTTATTTCACCACGTCACTGCACTGTCTCCTGCTTGCAGCTTGCACTTAACCAAGTGGTCAGTCAAAACACTTGTGGCTTCACATATTGCTCTCCTCATGACTGTTCTGCACTGCATGTATAAGCTCAGAGTGGCATGACCATAGTTCATGTTGAGTCATTCTAGAAGTGTCTCATGGGTTCTCAGGGCTCTCAGTGACTTCTCAGCCTTTGGTTGGCAGTCTCCACAATAATCTTGGAAGGGGGAGGAGAGATCTTGGACATTTCTCCAAACAAGAGGTGTGTGCACACTACCATGTGACTCAGCTTTGCTCTCAGTTTATGCAACACTGCTCCCTCCTAACTACCATGTAGATATGGAGCCAGTCCATCCAGCTGCACCACCACCATTTTCACCCTGGGATGATGATCCATCCTGGAGACTACATCCTTGATCTGGTGAATATCTTGCAAGTGCCTTCCCATGAAAACTGCAGCTAAAGCAACTTCCCTCTGGACTGGAGTGAGCGGTACAATCAGACTCTGTTTCCTTCCTGGAATTCCATAGTTGGTTAGGTGGTCATAGCAGACCTTCATACTGCTGCTGGCCACCTTCAGATGTTGACATGTGTAATGGTGGATGTGATGCAGCTGTTCCAAGAGGTCTGTCATGAAGTCGGTCATGGCTTACTCTTGGTGTCATCATAAACACCATGCTGAAAAGCCTCATGCCTGTGCTTCTGCATCTTCATGCTCTAGAGCCAAGCAGGAACAGGGGTATCCTCTTGATCCAGTCTTTGAAGCATCAAGATAATCTTCCTCAGGTGTACCACTGTCTTCACACAAGTGTATCATCATGCCATCCAACTGCAGATGCAAAGGAATAGTGTCTTGCACACTCTGAGGTAAAGTGTCCTGGTCTTGTGTCTCCAAGTTCCAGCCTGGGTTACTTCCTCAGGACACCAATGGAGAAAAAGTTGGTTACCAGAACATCAACCACTGTCAGTGCCTTCCGGTCAGGGGGGGTGTAAACCTCTGGCCACTTTGTGAAGAAATCCACTGTGATCAGAAAGTATTGTTTCTCTCTGGCATTGAGGAAAGTATGATGCAATGTTGATGACAATCCTCTCAAATCGTGCACTGATGTTCCATTAGTGCATCAGGCATGTTGTTGGCTCCACCTCTCAACACTGCTCATGTGTAGCCAGCAGTAAGGCTGTTGCTATCAACTAGATATCGTCCTGATAGTCTTGCATGGAGTTCTCCCATCACTTTTTTTCTTTCACTTTGCTCTGTGGCAGGACTATCTGGGCTGTCTTGGACCATCCATCGATTGACTGAGAGTGGTGATCAAGAGTACCCTCTCTTACGACAAGAGAGCATTTCTGAGGTCAGTAACTCTTGCAGATGTGATTGCAGTCAGCAGTATCCTTCCACTTGGGATCCTCTATAGCATCCACTTCTCACAGAATCAGTCCAATGTCACCATCCAGCTGCTCCTTCCACAGGATGGCACAGTTCCAGTCATCCGTGGTAGCAGCAGTGATAACTTGTGCTTCCAGGCTGCCTGAAAGTCATTTAACTTTCAGGCAGTGTGTGCATGCCTCTGGAGAGGGTACTGAAGAGAGCACATCTGCACTGATGTGCTTCCAACCTTCATTATGTTTGGAAGCAAAACTGTATTCTTGAAGATGATGGACTGAGCGGGATGTCTGTCCTTCCAGGTTCTTGAAACTAAGAAGCCAGGTTAAAGCAGAGTGGTCAGCATGCAGATATAACTCCTGTCCATAGAGGAATTTGTGAAAATGTTTCAAAGGCTTCAAAACAGCCAGTAACTCTCATTGTGTCATAAAGTAGATCTTCCACGAGCTGGTTCAATGGCTTAATACCTGCAAATCCAGCTAAGGACCTCTGGTGGTAGGTACACAGAACCCCTCAACACATATTTGTCCTTCAGTGGTGGCTCTCCCAGTCTTCAGCTTCTCTGTCTGCGGCCACTCCTTCCAGTGATGTATGTCCCTGGTACTAGATCTCATTCTGAAACAGTTGGCACTTTTGGGGGTTCAATATGAGGTGACTGCCTTGGAAGCTCTAAGACTGTCAAGATGCTCCTGAAAAGCCTGGCCAACAATGATTACATCATCCAAGTACACAACGCAGACTTCACAACACCCCACAGGACTGATCCCTTCAGCTTCTTGGACACTGCCGGAGCATTACAAAGGTCAAAGGGCATAACTGTGAACTGCAACACACGCTTTCCACTACAGAACACTGTCTTCTCATTGTCACTGTGGTGGTGGGCAGTCTGCCAATAGCCATGCTTCAAATCAAGGGACAAGAAGCACTTGGCCCCAGTGAGGGTCATAAATCCTCAGTAGCAGGAAACTAAACCTTGTTATTCAGCTACTGGTAGCAGACATAGAAGCAAAGGTTTCCATTCTTCTTCTTCCTATCAAGCATGATGGGTAGGACCTAGGAGTCCTGACTTCTTGATTTTTTTTTAATTTGCTTGGGGGGTGGGGGTGGAGTCCAATTGGGTCAACTCGGCATGGTGGCCATTAATTGGCCTACTGTAGCCTGCCCCAGGTGATTATGATGATGGAGAATTTGGTGGAATGAAGATTGGCAGGGGAAACCAAAGTACTAAGAGAAAACCTGCCCCAGTGCCACTTTGTCCACCACAAATCCCACTTGACCAGACCCGGGATCAAACCCGGGCCACCACAGTTGAAAGCCAGCGACTAACCGCTTGAGCTATAGTACGACCATGACTTTTTGATTACCCTGGGACCTTTCCTGTCCTTTGGCATCTCACCTGTCTGAGCCAGCTTGGCTAATGGAAGTCTGCAAGACAGGTAAGACAGAAGTCGATGGTGCTGATATGGTGGTATACTCTATTGGACCATACACATGTCATTTTTCATTGTGATAACAACCTAGAGTTCAATGACTAACACCTCCAACCCTTGTGGTTCTCCAGTGTTGATGCTGGGCCTCATGCTGAGCACCATTTCTTGCAGCAGCTCATTGGGCCATCGAGTACCAGGAGTCTGAGATTCTGACCCTTTGATTGGCACTACCCACAAGACTTGCCTGCAGTGGCCCGAAGTGGTGCCTTTAGCCAACGCTTGTTCTCAGTTTTTCACGTTCGTGATCCAATGGGTACTTGGTGTAGAGCTTCAACCAACATCCTAGCCCTGTATAGTATAGTCCTTCTGGATGGGAGATCTTCAAACACAATTACACTAGGCTGTTTGCTTAGTCCAGGGGACCCTCCAGCCATGAAATCACCATCCTTTTACATCAAGCTACGATTAACCTCTTCAGGGGCTGAGAGGAGTGATGACTGTGGTTGGACTTTCTAACACATGACACCTCTTCTTGGCCCAGTCATGCCATGTGGTGCTTCAAATCCACCACTGCAGCACATGCTCACAAAACATCCAGTCCCAGGATGAATTAGTTCATGATGTGACAAACATTCAAATTCATAATGCCCTGTCCCATACCTCCATCAGAACCATCTTCAAGACAGGGGAGTTTCCCAGATGTCATTTGCAGAATTAATGGCTGACTAAGCTTCCCTTTAAACAATGAAGTGATGTCAGGCTTAGCAATGGTCATAGATGCCCCACTGCCAATGATTACATTTATCACCCCAGCTCTTACTTGTTACCTGTATCCTGGTCAGCCTCCTCGTCATGTCTCTGTCGACAATCTCCTCTGAGGTGCCTGAAATTCCTACACTGACAGCAGATGGGTCATCCAATCCTCTGGCACTTGGTTACCAGTGACCATGTGCCCATGGAGACCCCAGCCCTTACCAGACACGGCTTTGCTGGTAGTCTGGCTGCCACCTTGACAGCTTCTAACTTCAGGGTCTGCTTAAAGTTTTCACCAAGAGCCCTCACCCCAATTATGAGAGCAGTACTGTTTCATGTCCTGGTTCTTCATTCAACTGACTATTGTACAGGTTGCCTCAGATCAGCGGGACTATTGCTGGATAGCATTTTCAAATTCTTGTAAAGACTCACTGCTGAGCTGGGTTCTGGCTTTGAGTTGTGATCAGCAGGGAACCATAAGCTGGTGGTCTCTGTAACATTTATTTCAGCACTCTGGCGATATCCTTGTATGTACCTCAGGCTGGACGACAGTTTTGGATTCTGGCAACATGCTCCTGAAAATGGCAAGCAGATGCCTGCCTGTTGTGATAAGCCATATCTCAGTCCAAGACGTATATCCATCAAACTCCAACAGCTTCTTCATAACACTGTTAGTCCTTACATTCCTGCTGTCTCCACATCTTGACTGGACTTATACTGTCACCATCTGCATCTCGAACTCTTGACAGGTGACTTTCAGGTCATGCAGTCATCTGTAGCTCACTGCTTTGCTTCGATGCTATGTCTAGTTTCCTCTACATCTCACTGTTATCACCTTTAGCTCAATATTGAATTCACAAAGACTATAAGCCTGCTGTTCAATTACTCCCATGACATCCTTCAACTGTCTGTTATTGTATCTTTGAAATTGCTCTGGATAGGCTTCATAACACATATTTCAATTTTAAATTAATTTTGCAGGAGCTTGTGTTATTTTTGAGTTCAACTTGGCTGGTATGTATGTCCTTTTTTAGGTTTTCTTGGCAGGCGCTTATGTCCTTCTAAGTTCTTTTAACTGCTCTGAAACTTCCTGCAATTCTAGATCCATTTTCAATCCAATTTCTGATATCACTTGGAACTTCTGTCAAGGTTTGCAACACTTACTGTCTGTCAGCAGCGGCTTAAGATCTTCATAACAATCTGCTTTTGTCCATCGCTATTTCACCATACACCACTCCACTGTCCTATTCCCACATTTAGCACTAAACTTGTGAGTCACAGCACATCTGGCTTCATGTCTAGTTTTCCATACATGATTCTTCTATACCACTTCTAAGCCTAAACTCAGCCTAAGATGGTCCTCTCCTTGCCTTGCAACCACTGTTTTATGCCCAGGCACATAAAAGTCTCTTGTGTGTTCTCAGTTACCCTTCAGCCTTGGGCAGTTTCCAGAATGACCCAGAAGGGGGAGTTTGAATCTTTCCTCAAATGTGAGGTGCCTACATGCTAGTATGTGACCCTTACCCCCTTTCTGCTCAGTTCAATACATGGTAATATTAGTGTGTCTCATAAGGTTTCTTGACATCATTCTGCATAACACTGACTTAACTAAAATCCTGACTTTGTGTAAAAAATGCCATTCCTCCAGAGATTCATTATACAGAAACTCCTCTGTAAACATAAAACTATAATGGCAATTACATTTATATTTATATATTACCTCACAAATGGCTTTGACCTCATGCAGGTTCTGAAGTGACACCTGGAAACCATATGTATTGTTTGGTGTGCTTTCTTCTATTTGACAGCTTGAGTTCACTCCTTCCACAGCTCTCTGAGTGGTTGTCACAGGATGGAGCTGATGGTGGAGTAGTAGTTTGCGAACAGGTTCAGCCTCAACTGTACCCTGGTGAATAATTAACAAATACAATTTACATAGTGTATTTTGATTTGTATAGCACAAAATATACTCCTGATTATCAACATGCATATTATTTGGTTTGCGTATTACTCCAGTGAGCAAAACCTTTCTTGTGAAGGCAAAAGTCACATTCAATTTGTGAAGGTAAAGTGAAACCCCTATCTTACGACTTCTTTGGGGGCAATGGATTCGAGTAGTAAACTGAGATAACCTTCAATGGAGGTAATATAACACAGAGTGCACTGACTGGGGATCACTGAAATTTCATGTTAAATAAGGGAAAATCTAAAATCATGGAACATTAAATGGGCATTTCACTGTATTTCCCACATTTTACAGAGCACAAAAGTCAATTACAATGAAAAAGAAAACCCCACCAATAGCCTATCCTATGCCAGATGAATCCAGTCAACATTCTCATGTACTATTTCCCCTAAGATTCACTCTAATATTAGGTTCCCATCTACATCTAATGTACATACATGCCTGCAGTTTCGAACTGTTCTCTCTTGTTCAGGAGTCCTGACTAAAATTGTCTATGAATTTCTTGTCTTCCCACATGCGCTACATACTTAATCTCATACTCCTAATAATATCTGACGAAGAATATAAATTATAAAACTCCTAGTTCAATTATCTTGATCATCCTGTTATTTTCACTCTTCACTATTGTCCCCAGAAATCTATTCCCCTAAGGTCCAGAAGAAAAGTTTCACACCCAGGCAAAACATCAGGTAAAAATAGTTCCATAAATTTTAGTCTCCACATTTCTTTATGACAGGCATAATTCCTAATATGTAAAGTTTCCAGTACCAGTAACATCAATTCAAACCCACAAATTAGAATTGATGTACTAAAAGGAACAGGGGATTTAAATCCTCTAGCTTGGTCAGTATAGTGATGGACTGGACGGCCTGGGAAAGATTCCCAGCAGAGGCAACAGAGTTTTCTCTATTCCACAATGACCAGACTGGCTCTGAGATCCACTCTGAACCAACAGATACCATGGGATTTTCCCTGAGGTTAAAGTGGCTGGGATGTGAAGCTGACAACTCACTTCCCATACAGCACAAAGGTCAAGAATGATGGAGCTATACCACCACTCCCTCAGTCATCTTCATGGTGTGATGCACAGAGGCAATTTTATCCTGTTTTTATTCCCATATGATGGATTTTGTTTTAATGTAAAAGAAAATAATTTTTGTTATTTCTCATATACCTGTGAGCTGGAGATGAGGTCAATTGCATTTTCAGGCTGAACTTGTTCTACTGATCTGATGACTTCACTTCTGCCATCACTATCTTGATGCTTGTATGGTCCACTATTATCATAAAAATGAGGAAGTTCTGAACTGTCACTGGATATTGGGTTCTCCTTGGCTGCTCCACATTTCAAAATAGTGTCTACTGCTGCTTCTTCTGGTTCTTCTCTTATGGATGGCAACATGAAAGATACATTTTCTTGAGTTTGGGGGTCAAATTTCAACCCTTTTCTTGAGCGTTTCAGTAACATCTTTGTTCTGTTTTGACTAGAGTTATGGATAGGTGTACAAGAAGGGCTGGGCAGGTAAGCTGAGGCCAATGTGACCTGTGGAGTGCTGTGTGTTGTGGTTACATTGCCTCTCCCATTTTGTTCAGATCTAAGACTTCCAGGAGTTACAGGAAGAAAAGACATATCATCTGAGCCTGATTCTTGCCCTGGACTTAATGGCATCATTATCCTCCTACTGCTAACATCATCACCTACATCATTTCCTTGAAGTTCCTGTACATTTGACTTTTGTGCTGCTTTAGGCCACAGATTTACTTCAGTTATACTAGGTGGCAGCTTACATGGTGTAATAACAACTTCTCTGTTACTGGCCAAAGCAGGTTTCATGTTATCCAGGCCAAAGTCACTACTTTGATCTAAACTCCCCTGAGATGTATAACTTAATTCCTGTAACAATTTTCTTCTCCAGGTTTCAATGTCCAAAATGTCTTGTAAACTTCCAGCAAAGGGTTGCAAATCACAAACTGACATGCTACAGATCTTCAATACTTTACTTCCAACTTCTATTTTGTTCCCAATATCCAAGACATTACCAACAAAGGGCTCTTGGTGTCGATACTCTGGAATACAAAATTCTGATAAACTTGCCAAAATCTCATTTTTTGAAGGAGGGTTAAACCTTGGAATGTATACTCTAAAGTTCTTATGAGCTGTTGTTACAATCCTGAAGTGACTTTCATTCCTGCATAAATGTTCAGTCAGTGGGGTCTGATTTATAACATTGTGTGTTTCGGCTACATTACCTAAACTGTTTTGTTCCATACGCATGAACAACGCACACTCCAAATTCATTTCATGTTTGCTGGAATTATTAGCAGGCACAGGAGGTTTTACCATAAATTCCTCAAACTCAGCAGAGGCTGTTGCACTATACGATATGGTTTCATTGTAATAACTTAAAATACCTTCTTCAAGCTCCTCCTCATCATTGAAATTGCACCAGTCTTCTGTATGCTGCTCTACTTTCTCAGTGTGTCTGCTTCTAACACCATCTGAATCACTATCTAAACTACTGGTTTTTAGGGTTTCATTTCTCTCATATGAATTGATTTCAGGCATTTGTGTAATATATAGGCTATTACTATTATGTAACTTTTGTTCTGTCAGACCCTCACATAAAAAGCTTCCTTCTTTAACAGTCATCCTTGGAGATAAAGCCTTAGAGCTCATGTCATCCTCGGCAACGAACATATCAAGGATCTTTCTCTGTTTCACAATCCTTTTCCTTTCTGGAAAGTCTACGATGACTGAAGCACTGTTTCTACTGGTTCTCTCTCCATTAGCATACACTTTGACAGAACCTTGTGATATGTTTTTACAGTCATTCTCCTGTGTGCTCAAATACAATCCATTTTCAATATGGCTTCCCAAGAATGGAGACTTGGGTTGTTTTCTGACTGTTTTTGAAACTGTACCACCTGACGATTCAGCCAGTAACTGCTCCATGTTTTCAGCACAATGTAATGTAGGCACATTCACACCCCTATTGCAAGCACCATGCCTTCTCTGGGGACATGCACACAGCTGACTTCCATCATCCTTCCGGGCCTCACTTCTTATTGGGCAACTACACATGCTTTTAACTGATGTGTTGTCACTTTCCAAAGACTTACTAGATTCAGATCTGCTGATATTCAACTTATGTGATATGTCTAGCTGACAGTTTTCTTCATTATACACCATATTTTGTTCAGTTGCAAGGGATAGGGATCTGAAATTATGAAACACAACTAATTAAATATTTAATATATATAGTATATACAATATAAGACACTTTAAAAGTGAATGGTTTTCAAATAAACCAAGCTTTAAAAAACTTTATTATTACAGTATCATTCAATGGAATTTCTGTTCAAGAGATTGAAAGCTGACTGAAACATTGCTGCTGTTTCTGTTCTGCACTGAATAAGTAATACAACAACCTGTTATCTGCACAGAATTAAACATCAAGCTGTTATTTCCACACATGGTTCTGTTTCAGTATTTTGAATATATGATAAAATACTGCTGTAACAAATACCAACTGAAGAAAAATTCAATTCTATAAAGCAAGTGAAATTAGTCAATTTGCTATGTATATAAACAAATATTTAAAAACAGGTCTATTTCCTGAACAGCACTAACTGACTAGCCTTCATAATGGACACTGTTTTCTATAAGGTAGGAACTGAATTTTTAATTACTAATTTTGATCAATTTCAGGCTTCAAACAGTTAATTTCATTATTACATAACATAATTTCTAACACATCTGAATTCAAAAAATTAAGTTATTCTCAATTACATTACAGTTAGCTCATAATCTGGACTTTCAGATATGTCTGTCATGATGAAGAAATCAAGTTTTGTCTTCTCCCAAAGACATATGCTGTTACCCTCAGATGGTTAAAGGATTGGTCATACTGCTCTTCTACGAGATACCAACAATTTAATTACACATAATATAACAAGAGTGATATTTCTGTGCCACTCATTCTAGATGCATGGTAAACTGAAAATGATAAACTCTGGCATGGGGGTAGGTTCTATTGCAGTGTTGTCACATTACAGGAGGAATGAATTTTTTCTGTTAATGCAAGTGTGAGTTTAAATTACCTGTTCATGTTGATGAGTGAA
This sequence comes from Cryptotermes secundus, assembly GCF_002891405.2. Taxonomy (NCBI): domain Eukaryota; kingdom Metazoa; phylum Arthropoda; class Insecta; order Blattodea; family Kalotermitidae; genus Cryptotermes; species Cryptotermes secundus. Next base: position 55,850 of record NW_019721536.1, read on the forward strand.
CCTGAAAAAACTAATGTCACACCACAGTCGGTACTGGCACTACATAAATATCCCACCAAGTTCCTTATATGGCATCTGGCATATAAGCCAACCTGCCCCATTTCACTCACTACCTAATGCTCTATCTCTTAACCCTCCAATGATGGAGGACATTTAGTTCCTACTCACTCCTTGGGAAGGAGGATATTAAAAACATTTAAAACGGTACGAGGGGGTACCAAAAAAACCGAACTTATTTTTTTTAACTTGTTTATTCAAATTTTAAGCACAAACCTTCAATCCCCTTCAAAGTACTCTCCACTTACACTAATACACTTGTCTAGTCTTTTATTCCATTTTTCAAAACAGTGTCTAAATTCATCTTTTGAGATGCTTGACAGCGTCTCCGTCGTTTTTTCCTTCACCTCAGCAACATCAGCAAAACGCTTTCCTTTCATGTCTCTTTACATTCGAGGAAACAAAAAAAAGTTTTGATCATTTCGGGACTCTTCTTTCAAAGCACAGCATGCTTCCATGCGACCTTGTTTTTGTTCAGCAGTCAGCAGTTGTGGCACGAATTTCGCAGCCACCCTTTTCATTCCCAAATCTTCTGTCAAAATTCGCTGAACTGAGCTCCAAGTCACTCCCGACAGCTCCACAATTTCTTCAATGGTCCGTTGTCGATCTTCCTTGATGATTTCACGAATTTTTTCAACATTTTCATGTGTTTGGGCTGTGGAAGGACGACCAGAACGAGGTTTGTCATCAATTGACATTTCCACCCTTTTTGAAATGGGAAAACCACTCAAACACTTGAGTTTTCCCCATAGCATCGTCCTTGTACGCCGTTTTTAACATTTCAAGAGTTTCTGTTCCACTTTTCCCGAGCAAAAAGCAGAATTTCACCGCTGCACGCTGTTCACAAAAATCAGCCATTGCAAAAATGACGATCACACAAAACAGTTGTCACTATAAACTCTGCTGAAACTAGTCCTTACCTTCTGAAGCAACAGTAGTCGGCTTATCGACTCAGGAATGTTAGCTCTATGCGCTCATAGTGGCAAACTGAGGTACTACAAAAGCTCTGCCCACAAAAAAATTAGTTCGGTTTCTTTTGGGTACCCCATCATACATGGAACATTTCACTTAAAGTGAAATAAACTGGGAAAAATTTGAGTTTTGTTTTTCTAATTTATAATTTGAGAATCTAGTATTGTAAAAATGTTCAAGTTGGTAATAGTGATCTATATTCATTTGTTTTTGTTTTGTATTATAATAAAAAATGTCTTCTCATCCAATATGGCTGTTATGTGATATGTAAGCATGATACAAAGAAAATCATCAGGTTATGGGCCCAGGTTTGCTCAAAAAAAGAAAATAAAAAGGGAAAAGACAGCAGAAGAATAACGAAAAATGGCAGCCACAGAGACACAAGAGATGACGCATCTGCCAAAACTGAAGGACGCCAACTCATTTCCACTGTGGGATTTTTAAATCAAGATTCTCATGCATAAAAAAGAAGTGATAAACACCGTTGATGGCAGCGACCAGTTAAGTGACCAAGGAAGAGACAAAGAAAATATAAGGAAATGGAAGATGCAAGATGCAAGATGTGACATGCACAACCGCGAAAGAAATGTACAACACCTTGAAGCAAATTTATCAGCGATACACCTCTCAACAGAAGTGCCTTCTGCTACAAGACTTCTACAACTTCAAGTATGACAAAACTAAGGATATGATGACGAATATAAGTCATGTGCAAAACAGTGCCTTCGAGCTTCGTCAGCTGAACCAAAACGTTTATGAAAACATGATCATGACAAAAATAATGATTCTACCAGAAGACTACAAACACTTCAGCACCGCCTGGGACTCAGTGGTGACTGTGGACAGAACCCTTGACAACCTGGTGGCCAGATTGATGTTGGAAGAAGTGAAGTGCAAGATGACGACTAAAGAAAAGGAAAGCATAGCCTGTAAGACAGTAACTAAAAGCAAAAGTAAAACCCTTTTCAAGTTTAAGGTCTTTCATTCTGGTCCGTCACACTAACCAATTAACAATCAAGTTCCTTCCGTCAAATGTGACACTTTTTTAAGTTTTCCACCTCGTCAGCACCTGCCTTACAAGTGTTTCAACTGTAATCAAATAGGTCATGCTCAGATCAACTGCCCCAACAAAGGTATGAGAAATTGCTCTATCTGTAAAAGGAATAATCACTCTGAAAAGGACTGTTACTTTAGAAATAAGGACAGTGATGCGAGAAAACAATGTACAGTATGTAAGAAAACAAATCATGCTGAAAAGGACTGTTATTTTAAAGATAGGAATAAAAGAAGCAAGGTCAATTTTTTAGCTAAAGCAGCAGAAACCCACATGAGTGATGCAAGTGAAAAAGACAAAATGTATGTAGTGGATAGTGGTAGCACATGTCATATGACACATGTGAAGACTGATTTGATACATACTAAGCAGTATACTCAATGTATAAAGGTAGCAAAGAAGAATCAAAGTATGAGTGCAAAAGAAATAGGCAATTTGGAATTTAAAGAGTGTAGTTTGAAAAACGTTTCATATGTTCCAGAACTCAGTAAAATCTGCTGTCAGAAGAAGTGGAGAAGCGTTGTTTACAAAAGAGAAAGTCCTGATACTCAGGGACAGAAATGTTGTAATCGAAGGAAAAAAGGATGAAAATGAATTATCATTAACTTTAGCATGAGGAATGAAGCCATGATGACTCAGCAAGATACAAGTGTAGAGTTGCACAGAAAGCTAGGTCACATAATTAATGCAAATCTTAGGAAACTACAAGAGATATGCCAAGGGATACCAGAAAGTGTGAGCAAGTGTAAAAATTTTGATATATGTTCAGTTTGTATGCAGGCCGAACAAGTGAGACTCCCATTTGATACAGAAAGAAGTAGGGCTGGAAAGCCATTTGAGATAATTCATAGTGACGTGTGTGGACCGATTGATCCCACTACTTGTGACAATAAGAAATATTTCCTTACGTGTGTGGATGACTATTCACATATTTGTAAGATATACCTGTTAGAAAATAAGAGTGAAGTGTATACCTGTTTGAAGGAATATGTAAATGAAGCTGAGTGTCACTTCAACACAAGAGTGTGAAGAATAAGATGTGACAATGGAGGGGAATATAAGAACAACGCCTTGAGAGAATGGTGTAAGAAGAAGGGGATTGTATTGGAATTTACTACACCATATTAGCCACAGCTAAACGGCACTGCCAAAAGGATGAACCGTACTATTGTGGAAAAGGCAAGAGCATTGATTTTTGACTCGGCTTTAAGTAAGAGAATGTGGGGTGAAGCTGTACTCACTTCTGCAGACCTGCTAAACTGAAGCCCAACAGTGAACGTGAATGAAATGCCAGCGGAAAATTGGTATGGTAAAAGACCGGATCTGGCTGGATTGAAGATTTTTGGTTCAGAGGTGTACACTAAAATAACAAAAACCACAAATCCAAAAGTTTATTTAGGAATACAAATCGAGAGGCAACCAGATGGGATACATATCTCTCAAACCAACTATGCAAGCCAAATATTGGAAAAATACAACATGCAAGAAAGTCGAGAAATGAAAACACCCGTGGCCACAATCCCACCAACAAATGACGAAGGAGAAAATGACATAGATTTCTTTACAGAGAAGCTGTAGGAAGCCTGCTATATATGACTTCGAAAACCAGACCCAATATGGCATTCACTGTAAATGTGGAAAGTCGAAGCTTGGAAAATCCTGACAAAATAGCTGTTCAGAATGTGAAAAGGACCCTTAGGTATGTGAAAAGTACACGAGATTCAGGAATAAAATATACCTCACCTGACTCTGAAATTGTGAAACTGGAAGCATTTAGTGATGCTGATTATGCAGGGGATGTAAAGGATAGGAAGAGTGTAACGGGACATGTAATTATGATGTCAGGGACCCAATATCATGGTGCTCTAGGAAACAGAGTAGTGTTGCATTATCAACCACTGAGGCCGAATATATTGCAGCAGCTGAGTGCTGTAAAGAATTGAAATATCTATAGACGTTGATAGAGGAGTTGACAGGAAAAAGGGTGGAAGCAGAACTGTGTGTCAACAATCAGAGTGCAACCAAGATAATGGAATCTGGACAAGTAATGCTTAGGAGTAAGCACATAGACGTTAGGTATCACTACATAAGTGAACAATTGAAGGAGAAACTGTTCTCAATCAAATATTGTAACACTGAAACTCAGGTGGCAGACATTTTAACATAACCACTATCACCAGAGAAATTTACCAAGTTTAGAGACATTATCATCATCATCATCATCATCATCATCATCATCATCATCACTGACACAACAGCCCTTTGTGAGCCCTGGCCTTCCTCAGGATTGCTCGCCATTCTTCTCCATTCAATGCTACATTCCTCCAGTTCTTTACACCCAAAAGTCTTTATGTCCTGCCACACACATTCTTCCCATCTTAACCTTGGTCTTCCCACTCTCCTATTTCCTTCTGGTTTAGTATTAAACATTTTCTTGATGGTTCTATTCTCGCTGACATGTATTATATAAATCCACGTTGAATGAGATTAAAATTTTATTCTGAATGTTAAGAACATCTAGGTAAGAATTTGGAAGGAGGAGGTTTGGGTATATTTCAAAGTATGATGTCTCTTTTCGATAAAAGAAACTCAGATTTGCATATTTATCGAAGATTAATTTCACAACCCTTTTCAAGACCCTATATTAAGCTAACCCTGTAACAGGCCGTTGAGGTCCAAATGGTTGTGAGGCGTCGAAGATCCAACATTTTCTAATTGGCTTACAGATGGCCTTAAGCGTCGGCCGTCCTTTACCCCCAGGAATATTCCTGGTATTTATTCATGTTAGAGGCTGAGTTGACCCCAGGGCCAGAGTGAGGCTGGAAGGATTAGGCAAATTCAACAAAAATCCAATGACCTCATCAATAATCGAACCCGCGACCTTCCGGCTTGTAGCGTAGTGCTTCAACCAACTACGTTACCGCGTGTTCCAAGACCATATATTAACTGCCATTAATTTCTTTCCTGTCTCACTAGTTTCACCGGCCTCCATATTGTTATTATTGAAGGCCAAAAATTTGGCCCATAGAGCATAGTGATGTTGTGACCACCGGGAGCATGATGTTCATAGCAAGTTTAATGAAATTCTGTCACTTGAATCGAAAAGAATGAGGCGCCATATGCTTCCATGTAATGATAAAGTAAGTCTGTCTTTCCTTAAAATAAAGGGCCGTCCAGGACTTAAAGTTCGTATGGGCTTAAACACCAAAACCTTAGGAATTGTCAGCTAAAAGCCACCACACCTGTTTGTAGACTAGAAGGCGTCCTTCGAATCCCGGTCTTGGTCACAAGAGAACACGACAAATTGTTCTTCTTTCTGTGTACCTCTCAGATCCTTGTTAAGTAAACCGCTGCTTCAACAAGGAGAGAACTGTCTTGTTGCAAAGGAACAAACGGCTCTCGTGTATTTGTTGTGATGTAAATCCAACCTTTCATTACATCATCAGCCCAATATGGGCCATAGAAAGGTTAATATGTGCCCAGACGTGCGGTCATGTGCATGAAGTCCGTTCTTTTTGGAAGTGCCCCTCCCCCCAAAACCCCCGTGATTTATTGTGCCGCCGCTTTGCCGACCCCTGAACATTAGTCACGCTGACCAACCCTACACGGCCCCCCTTGTTGTAATGAGATTTTTTTCTCCACGAATGTAACGAGATTTTTTAGAGCCTGGATGTTCTTTTTTATGTGGAAATGTTACAGAGAAAGAGAGAGAGATAAAAGGAGGAAGAGATTTTTATTTCACTTCCAGCCCTCGTTTTAGTTTTCATTCCCGAAATATCCTCTTCTAGAGGACGAAGAAGAATGTGGGATTGTGGGCAGAGCTGAAAGGGCTCGGTCCTCTCTCAGTTGTCAGGTGTATCAACTTCATTCAGTATGTAAAGTGACAGACAGTTGCAGATATCACAACTCGGCAATATCTCCCTCCAGTGGATGCATTTGAATCTAACGGTGTCATTTGCATTTGTTTCGTCCCCTGTCTGATATCCTGATCTGGAAGCAACAAAGCTTCCTTAGCTAAGTGGTGGGAGGCACCTGCGCAGTTGGGTCCTTTGTAGAGCTAACCTCAGTCACAGGACAGTGATTATTATTTTTGTTATTACTGTTATTATTATCCGTCTAGGTCCGAGGCTTTTTGTGATCTTTCATAACAAGCTTATTTTTATGGCGAGGAGTTGATAGCCCCACACCCAACCCTCACACTGGAGATCCACCCCTTGTTGGCTGTCCGCAGCTGCTTATTCAATATATTCGCAGCTACCTTCCACATCTGATGGCCGTCTCCTCCATCCGCAACCTGAGGACGCGTCATGACGTGGCGAGAATTAAGGACTGGATCTATCTGGCTCAGAATAGGGAGCAGTGGAGGGAGAGATTTTATGAATATGGTAATGAACCTTCAGGTTCCATAAAATGTTGGGAAATTTTCGAGTATCTGAGCGACTGGCGGCTTCTCAAGAAGGACACAACTCCGTATTATTATTATTATTATTATTATTATTATTATTGTTGTTATTATTACCGTCGTATCTTTGCTTCTTACCACGTGACGTCCACAGACACAAACTGTTGTAAATCTGCCTCAGAGAACTGCTGTAAATGTGACACGAATCACATGCTTTAATATTGTTCTTAATAGGCAATGATATATTTTGTTATTAAACGTTGAGGGAAATGTGATAATAATAATTCATTTAAATTCTTATTTATTTACGTGCTAACTGAACAGCCCCAAAGGCAAATTACAAAGTAATCACGGGTAAAGAAAACTGCATAACATAACATTCGAAAGATTCAATTCAATGTTTGTTCATTTCACTGCCAACTCAACAGCCAAGAGTACAGAGTGAGTAAGAGTGAAAGCAACAAACACAAAGTACAAAACAAGACAAATAACATCTGAGCAATGATGATGATGGTCGCGCCATAGGTCAAGCGGTTAGACTCTTGCTTCCATCACGGCGGCCCGGGTTCTATTCCGGGTCTGGTCAAGTGGGATTTGTGGTGGACAAAGTGGCGATGGGGCAGGTTTTCTCCCAGTACTTCGGTTTCCCTGCCAATCTTCATTCCACCAATTGCTCCACAATCACCCTCACCTATCATCTGGGGCTGGTACAATAGGCCAGAAGTGGCCGCAGTACAAGGGACTTAGTCCCACCCCACTAGCAATAAGAAAATGATTATAACACAGAATATATGCATTTACGATGATACAATATATATTATAATGCGTAATAGGAAAGTAATGATAATAAACAAGTCAATCTACTGAAGTGCTTGACAACAGAAGAGAGACAAATTACAGGCAAGTATTGGAGACAGAGAACACTTTATCACAGAAGAAGTGAGCGAAAATAATAATGTCCGGTTCATTAAATAGTTTGTATAGCTCATGGTTATACCTCTTCCTTCATATTCCATTTTCTTCCACTGGTCCAAAGATATATCTCAAGATCCTCCTTTCAAATATACTTAACAGTCTTTCATCCAATCTTGACAGTGCCCAGGTCTCAGAGGCATAAGATAGCACTCATCTTATAAGTACTTTATACATCATAGTTTTGCTTTTCCTGGGTATTAATTTGGATTTCAGGTGTTTCCTAAGGCCATGGAGACATTTGTTTGCTGCAGAGCACACGCTTTTTTATTTCATCACTGATATCATTTTTACAGTTAACTTCTGATCCAAGGTAAGTGAAACTACATACAACCTCAAATTCATATGAGCCAATTTCAATATATGTAGGTCTATTAGCATGGTCTTTCTTGGTTACCAGCATGTACTTTGTTTTATTTTGGTTAATTTGAAGATTCATCTTTTTTGCTGCTCTTTCCAAATTAAGAAAAGCTTCTTTCATAGATTTTTGTGTTCTACAAATTATATCAATATCATCTGCAAATGCCAAAATTTGAACTGACTTGTATAGAATATAGTTCCCCTTGTGTTGATGCCTGCATCTCTAATTACCTTCTCTAATGCTAGATTGAACAAAAGGCAAGCTAGGGAATCTCCTTGTCGAACTCCATTTCTAGTTATTATAGGGCTGGACAACATATCCTTAATCTTAATTTGGCACTGGGTCTTTCTCTTAGCGGCTCTGGCTAAAGCCATTAACTTCCGTGGAATGTGCATCTTTTCCATTGCCAGAAAAAGATTATCTCTATCTATGGAGTCATAGGCTGATCGGAAGTCAATGAAAAGATGATGTGTTTCAATTTGGAATTCATTACACTTTTCAAGGACCTGTCGAATAGCGAAAATCTGATCGTTAGTTGATCTTCCTTGACGAAACTCACATTGGTAATCCCCAATTATGCCTTCCACAAAAGGAGAGAGTCTGTTAAACAGAATGTTGGAAAATATTTTATATGCTATGCACAACAGACTAATTCCTCTATAATTAGAGCATATCATGACATTGCCTCTCTTATGGATAGGGCATACAATACTTTGGTTCCATTCCTCTGTGATTATTTCAGTTATCCATATCTTAACAATTAGCTGATGTAAGTGCCTGGCATATTCTGGGCCTCCAAATTTCACTAATTCTGCCGTGCTGAGATCCAATCCTGGAGCTTTATTATTTTTCAATTTTTTGACAGCTTGTTCTACTTCTTTTATGGTTGGCGGTGGCTCTTCAGCCTCAAAATTTCCTTGATTCCGGTCTATGGTCATACCTTCCACTTGTTCAGAGGTGTTACTATTTAATAATTCCTCAAAATATTGCGCCCATCTTTCCAATATTGCTTCATCGCTACTCAATATTGTGTCTTCTTTATCTCTACATAAGGTTGTTCTGGGTTGAAAGTCCTTTCGAGTCTTGTTTAGTTTTTGATAAAACGCTCTAATTTCGTTTGAACTTCTTATTTGCTCCAGTTCAATCAGCTCTTGTTTATCATATTCCCTTTTCTTCTTTTTATGCAATCTTTTTCCTTTTCTTCTTGCTTCACGGTATTCTTCCACGGCCCCTCAAGTATGGTTCCTTTGATATGCCTGGTTTTTTTGATCTGTCACTTGCTCACACTCTCCATCAAACCAATTCTTATACTTTATCCTTTCCATTGTTCCTAAGACTGCACCAGCAGCATTTATAATAACATCTCTGAGGCCCCTCCAAGCTTCACTGACATCCTCACTAACAGAGAAACCTGCCAGGCATTCACCAATTAATCCAGTATATCTGGTTGCAACTCCTTGTTCCACCAATTTCCCACAATTCAATTTCTTAGCCTGGGATCCATGTATCTTCCTTGCATTAGATATTCAACTTCTAATCTTTGATATTATTAAGTAATGATCAGAGTCAATGTTGGCTCCCCTGTAGCTCCTGACATCCATCAAATCTGAACAATGCCTTACATCTATTAGGATGTGATCAATTTGATTAAACACATTTCCATCAGGGGATTTCCAGGTTCGTTTATGTATATCCTTATGATTAAACATTGTACTACCTATTACCATGTTTCTTGAGGACGCAAAATTTATTAATCTCATCCCATTATCATTTGACTTGTTATGTAGGCTATGTTTTCCAATAACCAATCTATATACATCCTCATTCCCCACTTTATCATTCATGTCCCCTATGAATAGTTTATAATCCATTTTTGGACATTCACCATATATTTCATCCAATTCATCATAAATGGAGTCTTTCTCCTCATCACTTTTATCTTCAGTTGGGGCATGTGCACAAATAAGGCTATAGTTGAAAAACTTTCCCTTAATTCGTAGCCTACATGTTCTGTGGGATTTTGCCTGGAAGTCTAAAATAAGATGTTTCCCCTTTTATTAACAATAAAACCTGTTCCAAACATGTGACTCTTCTTCTGGCAGCTATAGAATACAACATGATCCCTCTTTTCCATGACTCCTTTACCCAACCACCTCAGTTCTTGTATAGCAGTGATATCTACTTTATAGCTATCTAGTTGTTCGAGTAGCAATTTTAGTGCTCTGGCTCTATAAAGAGATAGTACATTCCAAGATCCAATTCTCAAATCCTTTAAACATTTTCCAGGTTGTCTTGAATAGGTCCGTCCAGCTACTCTTTCCTCGGATTTCTGAACAATTTAGTTTTTAAAGTGTGAGGTCGTTAACCTCACACACACCCCCCAGCCTGGAGGACCAGGATATCCTTCTCTGTCTGGCTCCTACCCCTTGAGTTGTGTGGGGCGGGGGTGGCCCTACCAGTAGCTATGCTACCGCCGGCATAGCTCTCAGGGTCTCAGGAGCTCTCAAACCCCACCAGCATGATAAGGTGGAGTTAGAGACATTATACTTAAGAATAAATAAGTCTGATTTTAATAAGACTGAGAAAATTGTAATTACATGTACTAATTTTGTAATCTGAAGACTAAAATTACTAAGTGTTATTCAATTTAACTTTGTAAAACAGCTAATAATGTTGACAACATTTTGAAATTAAGGAGGAAAATGAGAAATGTCTTTGTAACATTTTGAAATTAAGGAGGAATGTTGAGAATCTAGTAATGTAAAAATGTTCAAGTTGGTAACAGTGATCTATATTCACTTGTTTTTGTTTTGTATTATAATAAAATGTTTCTTCTCATCCAGTATGGCTGTTCAGTGATATGTAAGCACGACACAAAGAAAATCAACACAGAAATTTACATAGAATCGGTGTATTGGTCCACGCTGGTTTAAAATTATTTCTTGGCATAGTAAGCCTATAAAAATTAGGAATATTAGTATAATATTGCCTTAGAAGTTCAGCTGAGTGTGTTAGTTTTGAAAACATTCCACACAGAGTCTCATGTCACACGCATCACACCAGCAGACAGTTTTTGAAACACAACACACCGTTTCTATGGTTGCTTATAAAATTTCTTTCTCTTAGACGGGCACTGTTTAGTCTGACGAGTGTTGAACCAACACTTTGTGTTCTACAGCATTAGCATATTTCACAGAGAGTCCCTCAATTAACTGAATTCTGACTGACAATTGATCTATTATTTTCCTTATTATTCCTACATATTATGATCACATTCAGAAATTTTCTTTTTGCCCCTTTATAGTTTTGCATATTCTCCCAATGGACATTCGTGCTTCTCTCGATTCTGTCATTTACCACAGAGTCGAGAAAAGCAGAAATATCCATATTCAGTGTCTAATGCCAATTCTGATAAAACTGGCCATGGCAGCTAAAACCAGTGCATGATATGTATTTATAGAACAAAGGGGAATTACAGTAGTACCATTAATATACTGAACTGTTTATGGTTTGCTATATAGGAGTCATGACACACTTCTCATAGTCAACATCACGTCTCAAAGTCCTAGATTCTCCACGTGTCTTCTAGTCGTTACAAATTCCAATCTAGAAGCAGCACTGGTCAGAACATGCCTGAAGGGAATCGACTTTTCATTTGAGCAGCATGCAGGACAACCCACAGTATCGATCTAATATATTTAGTTGATAAGAATTCCCCAGGCCATGAGAGATTTGTATGGTAACAAGCGCACCAAGTGTTGAAGTAGAAAATTTTTTCAGAGAATTCAAATGTATTACAACTGCCAATGGAAGTTCAAAGTGGGACAACAAATGTACGAAACGATAGCCTGAAATTTCCTCTTTAATTTCGTACCAGAAGGATTACTTTAAATGAAAAACAACAGTTAAAAATACGAGCTGAAACTTAGAGCAGCACTACGTGTGCCAGGTACAGATTTCAGCAATGAAGGGTTAATGCAGGTTGTGGCAAAGATGCTTGAAAAAATGTTGTACAAAATGGTAAAACTAACTATTTTATAGGATTTTCCTATGCAGGATAGCATAGGAACTCTGTGCACAAGCAAAATGAACGTTCAATATCATTTTCACACAAGTCCCACCACTCAAACCTAATAATCAGTCAGTATACCTTCACATCTGATTTTTTGGAAGACCAATTTTAATAATGTCAGAGGAAATGAGCATGGTGGGATTGTTTGCCTGGCCCATGTGCACCTCTTGCTCTACTGAGACATCTAAAGCCCCCCTTACCCCCCAGAAATGAAGGGGTTGTGTTCCCTGGCTTGCTCACACATCACTCAAAGCTTTCGGAATGCTTGGAAAAACCAATCAGTTGATGAGAAAAACAGATGTCACCTTGCCTAGAAGCAATGAAGAGTCCACATCTAAGGCCAGCCAGGAATAAATGAGAGCCAAAATTAAAACTGGCCTGGAACAAATGAAGTCCACAGAGTCAGAAGCCACAGTGAACTATGTCGGGATAGTATGGGCAGGAGCCATGCACCTTCTTACCATCCTGCAGGACCTGACTTCCAGTGTTGTACATGGAGCCCGTAAATGAGCAATGTTCTACAGGGGCAGCTGAGGACCAATTTCAGGACCAGCATCTGGCTGCAGGATACCATGATCAACTGAAAACAGGGCCCCAAATCCTTGGTGAGTCCTTCCAGCAGTCTGTCACTGCCATCAAACAACCGACCCACAGTGCCCCTTCTGTACTACCTGAGAATCATGGTCGTTGAAAAGCAGGCATGACATTTGTCCATGGAATACAGTAAAAAAGGCATAAAAGCACAGTTACCTCTGGGAGGTGAGAGAACACTCAAAGGGACTCTCAGGCAGGCCATAGGGCTGGAAGTCATAAAACTAACAGCTCAGTTTTCCATCTGGCTCATGAAAACAAGTGACAAGGCACTGTGAAGTAGCCGGCCTCTTCCCACATGGAAAAAAAGACTAAAGACAGCTTACATGATGGTGATGTAGTAGGAGCACCAGCCACCTTCAGAAGTTCTGTCCCCATAAAATGAAAGAAATGGTTAACATACGTATAGGTCATTCAATACGAGCAACCTTAAGGAGGGAGCGATGTGACATGATGATGGACTAGTTTAACAAGAGAAGCTGACTCCTGCTAGGTAATGGTCGAATAAGTACGAATCTGCAGCAACAGATATATGTGTAACAACAGAAGAAACAGTTTGGGACCATGTTTTCTATGTGGTATGTGCTAAGGCTATATAACTAGAACATACAGCTAGTAAGAAGCCAGTCATGGCTAGGAGTTTTGGCCATGAGGAGTTGAGATGGTAGCCAGCTGGCATCAATGCAAGCATGGCAGCAGAAGAACTTCCATTTCTGGGAATCGTAATCTAGTAACACATTGTGAAAACCATTACCAAGCAACGACTGGTGAAGACACTGAAGACATGATGTTTGCCGCAGTACAGTGATTTGCAGAGTACATAAAACAGTGAAACTGTACAGTTCCCTTAGTTATGAGTTACAAGTGATGAATAAATCCAATTACCAATCCGAATACCATGTCAATAGTAACTAACATAACAGATTCATAACTATGTCCATTGGGCTACACCATAAGCCAAATAATCATCTAATTCAGAGTCTCTGTGTAACAGTTTACAGCTATGTTACTGTTGGTTAACACTGTTATAAAATAAAAATCAACCGGCTATGGTATATTATATTTAAGCATCCTGCTGCACTATACCCTTCTACATGTAATAATACAAATGCCATTGTGAATGCAACAGTTTATTTGGTTGTAGTTCTTTGTTTTTGCTTCCTCTACACTACATGTTTTGGCCATAACTGGCCATCATCAGGTGTATTTTTCACTACGTAGTTGTCACACTGCACACAATCCCAAATCTAAAACACCAGCCTGTTAGTTTTGTTTAAAGTCTCACGAACATACGCTCATCGCTGTTCATCTTACATACTTACGTGTGTATCTTATGCATACGTAATAAAGATGAGCAGTGAAACACAGACAGGGAGCCTGCACAGAATAATACATGAACGGTGCTGAAAACAAGAAATAGCTGCTGCAGCACATGTAGACACAGAGCAGGTATCCCTGTGATTTAAGACTTTAAATTTTGAATTTTAAATTTTAAATTGGAATTCTAAAATCAAATTGACGAGCGTATGTTGGTGAGATTTTAAACAAAACTGACAGGCTGGTGTTTTAGATTTGGGATTGTGTGCAGTGCGACAGCTACCTAGTGAAAAATACACCTGATGATGGCCAGTTACAGCCGAAACTTGTAGTGTAGAGGAAAAAAAGGACAAAGAACTACAATCAAATAAATTGTTGCATTCACGACGGCATTTGTTATTACATATAGAAGCTATGGTATATACATATATAGTGTATACAGTACATAAACTGTGTAACACACTGGCAGATCCACTAAGTTTACATGGAAAATTCATGCTAAGTACATGATGGAATAATTAACTAAAATGAACCTGAAGATGGTACACATGCCGAAACGTGTCATTCTAAACAGCAAATTCCATCTGCTGGAAATAATGTGGCTGACTGGAATATAATAAATATTATCTACTGCTTGGTAATTCCTCTACACCACCCCACAGTTTGGAAAGGCTCCTATAATTCATGCAACACAATGACAAATGTACAAGTGGCATCACTGAAAGTTGACAACACATGCGTGTGTTTCTCTGAATGTTGGTCCTCCGTAGTCCTGATATCATGGCAGACACTGGATGGAGTAACAGCAACTTCTGCAGCTACTGAATTAAATGTTGGGAAACACTGACTAGCATCAAGAGAAGTAGAAGATTTCTTCATACTTTCTTCAAATATGCATGTCATGTCCTCAGTTTGATCCTGAATTTGCACATTGATGAAGTTCTGTTCAGCAGCCACATGGTTTGGTCCTGTTACTTTAATTTCATCACCACTCAATCTGCTGTTATCTTCCTTCTTGCTAGGAACTGAAATGTGTTTCATTAGTTCTGACATGGGCAAAGGTTCTTCCTGCAACTTGTCTTCAGTATTCACAGTCCTTTCCTTTGGTGACTTTTGCATTTTTATTGATAGAGGCAAATACAATGCTCTTTTAGGAAATCTACGTGAACTGCAGGTTTGTGAAAATGAGGCTGTGTTCATGCATTTTAAGTTCCTTATTGGAGTCCCAAACCGCAGTTTCTGCAGTGCGGTTAAGACAGAATTGTCAGAGTAATGTGCATCCTGGTGTTGCTGGTGTGTAAGTTTATTTTCAAATTTTTGGATTATCTTTTCCTGACTTCTTGCCTTTTTAGTGACTTGAGACTTTTCTAACTGCTTGAAATGGTCCACACTTCCACACTCTGAGTTATCATCTGATGAACCAGACTCAAAGACCCCATCCAAACATGGAATTTTGTCACAGCAATGGATATGTTTCACATTCTCTGACCTTGTTACATGTTTCCAATATATATCAGAGTAGCTCTTCGCATTTCTACTTGTACACATCGTTTTGCAGTCTTATGCGGCATGGACCTAATGCTCACACTGGATGAAGTTACAGAATATTTTTCTAAAACAGACTGGTTCAGCCTTTCAAGGGAAGTGGAAAGTGGTCTCATCTTATTAAGTAAACTGAGTTAATTTAATAGTTTCTTACTTATACGTTCTTTGTTTTTACCAATTTTTCTCCTCAAATGATTCCTATGACCAAATGGCAAAAAATTAGTGTCACATTTTTCTTGGACATGAAACGTTTTATTCATGACTTCCACAAACTCAGTTTCCATTACAGAAGTTACAGTTACTTCAGCATCAATTTTCTTTCCTGCTTTGGAAGATGCAACATACTTGCCATGAGTCGTAGAATGGTTAGACTGGTTTCCATTTTTAGATTCTACAGGAACGTGAAGAGAAACTGAACACAGGTCAATTTTTTCACGGCCTATAAACCTTTCAATATTTCCACAAGTAACAATATTGGGAAATTGTTCTGATGTCATATTCACGTACAAAATTTTGTTTCCTGAGATCTTAAGAACACCATTCATTTTGGACTGAGCACCTCTATACCTCAACAAGCAGCCTAGTGCTGGAACTGAATTGCAAGTTTGTTTAATACCTGATTTAGCGACCACACCTGCTTCTTCTGCTTCATATATTGAACTGGAGTAGTGTGTTTCCTCCTGTTGAATATTGGCTTTATGTGGCTTTCCTTTGGCTTCACTGTCAGAATTATTAGTACATAATATCCTACATCCTTCATGATCAACTAGCCACTTACACTGGGAACCTGAAACTTTGTATAAATTTCCACTCATTTTGCTAGATGAGCATTTTCCTAGATTATCTCTGGAACACTGTGAATAAACGGATAAAAATTTATGACTTTTTATTTCACAAGGCCTGGATCTTATGTGTTTAGCAGTGTCTTGAACTTTTACAAGTTTTACATAACATGGTCTAATGTATGCATTATTTGGATAGAGGCTATTATTAAAAAGAGCTCTTTTCTTCAGCGTTATCCTATGGGATTCCCTGCGTTGCAAGTTTTCACAGGGTTCCTTATTTTGTACCTTCTCTTTACAATGAATATCCACACAGGAAATAAACTGCATTTTATTGGCGGTTTCAAATTTGGTATCTCGTTCAACAATACTTTTAATGCATGCAACTGAAGAATTAGGCTTGCTCCCATCTTCAAAATAATTTATGCTAAGGTATGATTTCTAAGCTGTCCATGTTTCTTAGTTTCTTCCATGCTGCCAACTAATTTCACAGTTTCTGGTATGTCACATGTGATGGATAACAGACCAGTGTTGCTTTCTTGAACTCCTTTCTTGGTAGGCTTTGCATGTCTAGATAAATGCTCACTAAGAACTGGATGTTTATATCCATTTAAGCAAGAAGCAGGTCAATTATTTAATAAATTATATAAGATACTGCCAGTTTCATCTTCAAAATGTGATTCTACTAATCCAGTAGGTTTAGGAACAATGTGACAGGATGTCACTTCCTTCTGTCTTTGAATATTCGATGATCAATTTGTAATGGTCTGGCATTGTTAATAGCATACCACATTTACCTCTATTACAACTTCTGATGGGAACATTGAACACTTTGGAGTCCTCTATATTTTCTACACTGTCAGAAGCACACACCATGGATATTATTACAACAACAGGATCCTTCTCTTTCAGATCACTTTCTGCGTGAGCTCCACATCTCAGAGGTGTGCAACAATCATTATTTTGCAGATCATTACTAATGTTTTTGTCTCTGTGTTCTGCAGACAGGGTGGTACGTTCTGGTATTTTTACCTTGCTGATTGACAGTGACATTCCTTACTTCAGTACACTACTCAATTTTGGTGCAGACCCTTCAGCCCTCTTACTTATATCTAACATCTTTTGTTTGTTATCAAAATTTGACCTCCCAACAGATGTTGAGCAGGTTTCTGTACCATTACATATTGTCAGTTCTTCAGACCTATAAGGGAAAAAGAAATATAAGGAGGAAAATGTGAGACAATGCATGCTCAATTTCAGGTATGTTAGCAATATTAATCCTAATTTAATATAAGTAAAGTAAAAATAAAAGTAAAGCTATCACCGTACCAGGCCGTGAAGGCTCATAGGGTTGTGAGGCGTTGAGGGTCCACATTGTCTAGACCAGTGTTTCCCAACCTGTAGTCCGCGGACCCCTGGGGGTCCGCGAGTAATTCAAAAGGGGTCCACGGGATAGTTTATTTTCATTAAACTTTATCTTATCATGTTCCTCACACCTGGGATATTTGCAATGTATATCTCTGGCTCTTGAGGGCCATGGTTGAAGTAAAATTTAACGGGACTGTTGGTACCGTTACTTCTTCCCTTTGTAAAGCAGAGGTGAATAACCAACGATTTGTGTAGCTTTTTCCAAGGACATTTTCTTTTGGTCGGCCCACTGCATCTCAGACCCGTGTTTCAGGGTGGACTGCTGTCCTAGTACCTGCTGTCCGACCATTCTCCCCTCCTCCCCCACCAAATCCACCCCTCTTTGGTTGGGAATAAACCTGGGACCACTGACCGCGTTTCTTATTCATTTCAGTGGCAGAGCAAACAACCCGTGTTTCTTTAGTTTTTGTGCAGTGAATTTTTATAATATTGTAACGTGTTTCGTTACTGAATACGCCGTAGAGATCGTTAATTGGTTTATTCAACAATCTACAAGAAACGGCTACAATTAATTATCACACAGTTGCGGGGTTTCACACTTTATAACCCTAATCGCATTAACATGTTAACACTGTTGCGGGGTTTAACGATTTATAACCCTATGCGCAAATCAGTTCACTCTGTCTTCAGCAGTCTACCCGTTTACAGTAGGGGAGCTTTGTATCACTGTATCACACACTCCCAATTACACAATTACACACACGTCCAGTTCTTCTTTCCGCGACGGCTGCTATACTCCAACTATAGTCAGCTGACTGGAGAACTGTTGATAACACACTCGCTCGACTACTACTGAACTCGGCGATGTCCACCTTTCAACTCGACTCGGCGACTGTTACATTACAACTCAGAACTGTCTTCGGTGATGGCCACGTTACAACTGACCCGCAGCCGCTGTCCAGCTTACTTATATAGCCGCAGTGCTTGCCTGTTGCGTAATGAGTGCCACGTCATCCTGTTACATCACCGCTGTTGACTCGCGTTGCATAGCTACCAGGTTGCGGGGGCTTGGCTAACTTCGGGTCCGCTCGGCTCACTTCGGCTCCGCTCGTGACGTCACCGCGGGGAGAGTGACGGGGTGATGACTCGCCTATTACGCGAGCGCTACGTTACCGCCACGTGCCGCTGGGG
>NW_019721536.1:75312-102027 GCF_002891405.2 Cryptotermes secundus
ACAGATGGTGCTCAGGCAATGTCGGGAATACATAATGGTTTGGTCGCACGTATCCAGAAAGTCGCACCTCTTGTTAAATGGACACATTGTTGCATACACCGCGAAGTATTAGCTGCACGCCGTATGCCCTCCAAAATGAAAATCGTTCTAGACGAGGCAGTAAAAATTGTCAATTTTATTAAAGCCCGTCCTCTTAACAGCCGATTATTTTCTGCGCTTTGTAATGAAATGGGAAGTGATCATGAACACTTATTATTGCACTCAGAAATCCGATGGCTGTCCCGGGGTAAGGTTTTGACGCAGCTGCTTGAGCTTTGAGACGAAGTAAGGTTGTTCCTCATAAACTCCAATTTCAGTTAACACACTATTTAAATGATTTCGCATGGCTCTCCTCTCTTGCTTACTTGGCGGGCATTTTTAACATCTTGAATACTCTTAACTCGAGCCTTCAAGGTACATCTGTCACCGTGTTTTCTGCGCAAGACAAGATAGAGGCAACAATCAAGAAGTTAAATTTGTGGTGCAGCCGTATCGAGAAAGGAAAATACAATTCCTTTCACATGCTGAGTGATTTCATTGATTCCAGTGAACAACCCATTTCTAGTGATGTTGCTGAAAGTATGATTGAACATATGAGGTCATTGGCGTCTCAACTACGTCTGTATTTTCCGTTTGGTCTTGAAAATAACAATTGGATGAAAAATCCTTTTGTAGACTCTGAATTTGAACTTCCTTCTGCCGAGGAAGAGCAACTTATCGAGCTGTCCTGTGATTCGACGTTCAAATTGCTGTTTCCTTCGTTACCATTACTGGAGTTTTGGTTCCAAGCTAGGTCTGTTTACCCTGAAATTTCCAAAAGGGCTGTAAGACATCTGTTGCCATTTCGCACTATATATCTGTGCGAGACAACATTTTCTCATCTTGTACACATGAAAAACAGATATAGGAACAGACTTAATGTGGAGCCAGATCTACGTCTGAAATTATCCAGTTTTGATCCTGACATTCGAAAGTTGACGTCTGAAAAACAGCACCAGCCATCAAATTAGCCGAGTGTTAAATTCATAATATTACACCTAATTGATATGTTCGTAATCTTCCGAATATCTCCATTTATAACAGTATTTTATTGTCATAAATGACACATTTAGTGTTGTAAAATTTTAAGTTACTGCTTCATTTTTATGATATGTACTTGTAAAATTTAAAAATTTCCATTTTGGGCTTTATGGGGGCCGTGGTGAATTACCATTCGGTACAGGGGGTCTGCGGCATCAAAAAGGTTGGGAAACACTGGTCTAGACAATCAGCTCAAAGAGGGTGATAAGGTTGTCAGCCCTATGCGCCGGCCGCGCTTTACTTCCCAGGAGAATTATTTAATTAATTCCTGGTACTCATTTCTGTTAGAGGCTGAGTAAACCCAAGGGCCTAGTGCGGCTGGAAGGATTAGGTAAACTGAAAAAAATTCAATGACCTCATCGGGACTTGAACCCACGACCATCCTAGAAATGATATATTGAAATTAAAGGGCAGGAAATGTGTGTAAGAAGCCCCATACACTCTTAATCTTCGCTAAAGACAGTGATGAGTAGTCAGCTTGACAATTCAAATACCTTTATCACATGGGAAGAGCAGGGTAATCCTCATTGACAAGACTTCTCACTACATGCCAAGTTCATCTTAACTTAATTTTACTATACTCCTCTTTAAGTGAATGCTTTTAATTTTTACAAAACATGGGAAAGTGACAATACATTAAAAAGAAAATGTTGCTTGTTTTATGATTTGAATATCTGTCTAAGATCACAAGAAATTTCCTGAACTGAAATTCAATTTTTCATGTCTTCAATTTAACAGTAACAACACAACTACAAACACATTATCAAAACATAAACCTACTTACACAATACTGTTTGTTTTATGTCTGTTTCTCTCCTTTGATGTTAATGAGGTAGTCTTCCTTCTACCTGACAGAGATAACTTTTTGCATTTTTTTCTTTGCAGTTGTCTTTCCAGCTTCTTGAAGTATATTCCATTCGAGTGCCCTATGCACTTCTCATCATTCACTGTTATTGCACATACTGGTGATGCAGGGAATCTCAGTGAGTTACCACCCAATTGAAGGAATTCACTAAGTACATTTTGGGTCTCGGTAGTTACAGCAGAGCTGTCCACTCTGTCTCCTACAAAAAGTTCTGTTCTTTCTTTACTTGCACTTTTCCTGCCAGTAATATAAATTTTAGCATTCGCTTTCTCACCCCATTTTATGGACGTAGCTCACTTTGCTGGCATTCTTTCCTTCATTCTGTGGAGAAAGACCAATATCAATTGAATTTTCTTTTAACTGTATTATCTCTTCTATATTTCCCCTCCCACAGAATTGTTTCAGTATGTTTTCCTTCAACCAAAGAAACTTCCACTGGGCGTTCATATGTGTAGGAAGGCAGTGTACCGACAGTATCAATGTCCGAACTTATTTCGGGGAGAACATGACAATTTAATAACTGTTTAGCAACCACCATTTCACTTGAAGAATCTGTCCTTCCATTGCACTGCATGAATGGTTTTACTATTTTCCCATTAGATTTTGAACTGCAAGATGTGTAATGCACCTTACAATCCTGTGCCATCATCCTCCTTGAGTGTCTTAATCTGGTATCATTTCCTGGGTTTTCGTTCTGATCTGAATTGTTAAGAGTGATTGAAGTTTTGCATGAAACATTCTTCTTCTCTGCTGAAATTTCT
The DNA here is from genome assembly GCF_002891405.2 of Cryptotermes secundus. NCBI lineage: Eukaryota > Metazoa > Arthropoda > Insecta > Blattodea > Kalotermitidae > Cryptotermes > Cryptotermes secundus. Next base: position 78,058 of record NW_019721536.1, read on the forward strand.
TGGGCTATCTGAGTATCATAATCAGCCAACAAATCTGTGCTGAAGTCAGAGAGATATGAAGATTCAGAAGTTTCTGAACATTGTTCTGAAGATAACCATGTGCTAGATGTGTTCCCATTACAGAAAAACTCATTCAGTTGAAAGTCATTATCCCTTTCTAACAAGCTTGACTGTGCCATGAGCAATGGATCACCAATCAAGACACTCTGCCTGTACTGTTCACAGTCCTGACCATCTACATCAAACATACCTCTAGAACCATTCAACTGCAAGTCATGTGCAGAGCCATCTGATGTGGACATGTTGCAACATATGACAGAAAGTGGCAGGACATTTATTTCTGAATTAGAAGACTCATCAGCTGGAAGAAATGGACCAAAGACATTACCAAATTGCTCGTCTTTAGAATCAGCAGACTCTGAACCTAAATATCCCATAACCTGAACGGCACTATCTTCTGAAACTTCTGACAAAGAATTAAATAAGGATGGATTACTATTAGGGTCTACTAACATATAATCAGCAGTGATATTCTCTGAAACTTCCATCAAAGGCTCTGAAAGAATTTTCAAAGACTTATATTTTGTTACTTCTGAAATTGCAGGATCTACACAGTCTTCAGGAATTGCTACCAAAGCATCTGGATCAATTACAGATTCTCTTACTATACCATTTTTATGACTGGTACATGTCACCAAATCATTTATTGAAGACGGACAATCCTGAGGCAATTTTCATGACTGGTACATGTCATCAAATCATTTATTGAAAACGGACAATCCTGAGGCAAAGTCCTCATGCTTCCTACACCAATAGGACCAATAACATTCTGAGCAATACTGACAAACTGTACGACTCAACTGAAGTGATTTCTGTATCGATTTTCATGTCTGTAGTATCTAAAGGATCATTACAACTTTTGGTATCCATCACTGAACCATCTGTTGTTACTGGATCAGTCTGTGATGCTTCTATGCTCTCCATAGTTACAGAGCCATCACCATCTCTAAGAAGGCCCAACAAACAATTTCTTACAGTGTCATTCTCATATTTAGTGGGAGTACAGGAGGTCAGATGGGATGGAGGTGGCATCGCACCAGCAGGAGACTATACATTTTTCTATGGAAAGGGGAATGAAAATCATGAATTAGGTACAGGATTTTTCGTACATAAGAGAATCGTATCAGCAGTTAAGAGGGTAGAATTCGTTAGTGATAGGATATCATATATAATACCAAAAGGTCACTGGTGTGATATCATTGTTATGAATGTTCACGCCCCAACAGAAGATAAAATTGATGACATAAAAGATAGATTCTATGAAGAACTAGAACATGTATTTGATAAATTCCCGAAGTACCTTATGAAAATTTTGATAGGAGATTTCAATGCCAAAGTAAGGAGGGAAGACATTTTCAAACAAACAATTGGGAATGAGAGTTTGCATGAGATTAGTAATAATAATGGAGTTTGAGTAGTTAACTTTGCCATATTAAAAAATCTTACTGTCAAAAGTACAATGTTCCCACATCGTAACATCCATAAATTTACTTGGACATCTCCTGATGGGAAGATACAGAATCAAATAGACCATACTTTTATAGGAGATGGCACTCAAGTATACTTGATGTCCGATCATTCAGGGCAGCAGATTGTGATACTGACCACTACCTGGTGGTGGCAAAGGTTAGGGAAAGACTGGCAGTGAGCAAACAAACAACACACAGAGTTCATAAAGAGAGGTTCAATCTCAAGAAATTAAATGAGGTAGAGGGTAAAGAGCAGTATCATGTAGAAATCTCAAATAGGTTTGTGGCTTTGGAAAACTTGGACACTGAGGTGGATGTTAATACAGCTTGGGAAGCTATTAGAGAGAATATAAAAATGTTTGCCAAAGAGTGTCTAGGTTATTATGAACCGAAGAAGCATAAGCCATGGTTCGATGAAGGATGCTCAAAATTGTTAGATCAAAGAAAGCAGGCCAAATTGCAGTGGTTACAGGATCCAAGCGAGTTAAATGGGGATAAACTAAACAATATAAGACGTGAAACCAGCAGGCATTTCAGGAACAAAAAGAGGGAATATCTGAAAGACAAAATTGATGAGCTTGCAGTGAACAGTAAGAACAAGAATATTAGAGACCTGTATAGAGGAATAAGTGATTTTAAAAGGGGTTACCAGCCTAGCAGTAACTTAGTGAAGGATGAGAATGGTGATCTGCTTGCCGATTCCCACAACATTTTGAATAGGTGGAGGAACTACTTCTCTGTTATTCAATGTACATAGGGTCAGTGATGGCAGGCAGACAGAAATCGATATAGCTGAGCAGTTATCTATGTTAAGATTCAAACTTGACTATTTCCACATCTCATGGAACTTGTTTCTGTATGGATCTATGGAAATGAAATAAATGAATGAATGAATAATACCTCATCCTAGCCCTTTTGAGGTTGAAAGTGCTATTGCAAAATTGAAACGGTATAAATCGCCAGGTAGTGATCAAATTCCAGCAGAACTTGTTCAAGCAGGAGGCGAAATATTACATTCTAAGATCCACAATCTAATTACTTCTATTTGGCATAAGGAAAAATTGCCTGATCAGTGGAAAGAGTCTATTATTGTACCAGTTCACAAGAAGGGTGATAAAACTGACTGTAGTAACTATCAAAGGATATAACTGCTATCAACTTCATATAAAATTTTGTCCAATACTGTTCTTTCAAGGTTAAGTCCATATATAGATGAAATTATTGGGGATCATCAGTGTGGGTTTCGACGTAAGAGATCAACTACAGATCAGAACTTTTGCATTCGTCAGATACTGGAGAAAAAATGGGAGTACGATGAGACAGTACATCAGCTATTCAAGGACTTCAAGAAAGCCTACGATTCAGTTAGGAGGGAAGTATTGTACAATATTCTGATAGAGTTTGGGATACCCATGAAACTAGTTAGGTTGATTAAAATGTGTTTAAACGAAACATACAGTAAAGTCCGTGTAGGTAAACATTTGTCTGATAAATTTCCTATCCAGAATGGTCTAAAACAAGGAGATGCTTTATCGCCACTCCTTTTCATCTTTGCCTTAGAATATGCAATTAGGAAGGTCCAGGGAAACCAGGTGGGACTGAAACTAAACGGGATACATCAGCTGTTGGTTTACGCCGATGATATGAACCTACTGGGTGATAATATAGATACCATAAAGAAAAACACACAAACTTTAATTGACGCAAGTAAAGAGTAAAGAAGTAAACACAGAGAAAACTAAGTATATGTTACTGTCTCGTCACCAAAATGCAGGGCAAAATCATGATATAAAGATAGGAAACAGATGTTTTGAAAATGTGGTACAGTTCAGATATTTGGGAACAATGATAACAGATCGAAACCTTTTTCAGAAGAAAATTAAGAGGCGACTGAACTCAGGTAATGCTTGCTATCATTCAGTCCAGAACCTTTTGTCTTCTCGTCTGTTGTCCAAAAACATAAAAATTAGAACATACAAAACTATAATTTTGCCTGTGGTTCTGTATGGCTGTGAAACTTGGTCTCTGACATTAAGGGAGGAACGTGGACTGAGGGTGTTTGAGAACAGGGTGTAGAGGAGAATATTTGGACCACAGAGAGATGAAGTCACAGAAGTTGGAGAAAACTGCATAATGAGGAGTTTCATAACTTGTACTCTTCTCCAAGTATAATTAGATTGATCAAGTCAAGGAGGATGAGGTGGACAGGTCATGTAGCACAAATGGGGGAGACAAGGAATGCGTATAGGATATTGGTGGGAAAGCCAGAAGGAAAGAGACCACAGGGAAGACCAAGGCGTAGGTGGGTGGACAATATTACAATGGATCTTAGAGAGATAAGACGGGATGGTATGGATTGGATAGATCTGGCTCAGGATAGGGACCAGTGGAGGGCTCTTGTGAACACGGTAATGAACCTTCAGGTTCCATAAAATGCTGGGAAATTCTTAAGTAGCCGCACAATTGGCGGCTCCTTCAGAAGGGCTCAGCTCCATGAGTAAGTATGTAAGTCATTCTCATATTCTGTTTTCATACCTCCTGCAATTACAGGATATCTTCCATCAGTAGTAACTTGCTTAACATACATTTCTTTCTCAGGACCAGTTGAGAGACAAAATTCATAAGTGTTTAGCTCTGTGACACCATTACAAAACATCTCACTGTTCGAAGCCAATACAGATGTGTCACTCCTGACACTTGCACTGAAGGTTTAGGCACTGGTTTCTGTAGAAACGATTTTCCTCTCATTCCAAACCTCTTGCACTGTGGCATATCAAGAACATGATCTGTACCATCAATTTGTGGAACAGTCTCATTCTCATCATCCCAAAATGTTTTTTCCCCACAGTGAGTCATCATCATGACTGGTAAAACTATGGAAATAAAATCAGATATTAATCAGATACCATGTAAAGACCTTGAACTCATGACGTCTCTTATTACTGTCTTATTATTTTCACAGGTGAGGAAGCCACAAATTTATCTGTCAGAATAATGACAACCCATCATCTGTGACAGAAGCAGAATGAATTTCTGAAACACTGTGCATAGAAAACACACTGCAGGCAATGTCTATCATAACTGCAGTGTAATGAATCAACCATTGTCATTGCTATTACAAATAACTGAATAAACACAGACAATTAACACTTCAAAGTGGGGGCAATTAATTTCCAATCTGTAGCATGACATGGGAGCAGTATTTAAGGGTATTCAAATTATGCTCTAATAAGTGCAAAAATGACATGCATTTTGAAATGAAAAATCTTACATGGTTGTCTTTCAACAGGAACAATATTTGGAATGTTGGTTCCCTACTGACTCTTAGATTATATACAAAGAGAATCAGTATGTATGTATGTATGTAAGGGGTGGGCCATAAAAACTGGCCGCTGCACTGCAACCTTCAATCATCTATTGTGCTTAGAAGAATCAGTAAATAGTCACAAATGGAAGTAAAACAGCTGTAATGGATGTAATAGGTTTTAACGTGTATCACTAGGTATCAGCACAATCGAGCTTCATGATAATCTATGTAGCAGACGCACATGCATGTTCAGAGGCTGGTTTCAGTAGTCAAAATGATGACAGTGCTCATGGCTGTAGTACTGAAGAGCAGCACTCTGTTGAGCGTTTCTTGTGACCAAACAGAACAAATGCAAAGGGCATTCATAAAGAAAAGTTCCCTGTTTATGGTGGGAAGTGTTTGCCGTGTAAAGCTGTTTACAATTGGGTCGAGAAATTCTCTCAAGGACGTTTGACAGTCACAGATGATGCTCAACCAGGTTGAAATGTAGGTGTGAAAGTGGCTGAGACAACGGTCAAAAGACTTCAATGCTGCGGATTTTGATGCACTGGTAAAGCAAGAGGACAGGTTTATCAATTTTGGTGGAGGATATGTCAAGAAATAAACGTTTCTTCCAGGTTTAAACATCACACATATTTTACATTTTATATCCATGTGTGGCTTATTTATTAGTTAGTTATTGGAGAGGGTGGGTTTCCCCATGCACTTATACCTGTATTGGTCCATTGTGCTTCCCTCTATGATTTCTACAAGTCTCTATATCCTACCGGTACTGGTGCTTACCATCAGTCCTGCCCAGCCAGCGAGACTGGCTCTACTAGCTGAGAGGTATCTATAATGCTTCCCCCATCTACCAGAGGTATTAGAGACTGCTGTTGGGCGGGAAACATCCGTAATTTGGCTCAGTGACCTCCTTTGGAGATATGAGGTTCTTTTACGTGCCATAAAGCTACGACACGGGACCCACAGCTTAAAGTCCCTCCCGGAGGACTTGTTCCCTGAATTTTTCCGCCCTTAAAAATTTGACGACCTCCACCGGGTATTTGAACCCGGGTACTACAAGTCACGAGGTGGAAACGTTACCTCTAGACTATGGAGGCCGCTGGCTTATTTATTAACTCTCCCTTGTATATGTGCATTTTATGTTGCCTCAGAAACCTTTTGTATGTCACACACCTCAGAATACCCACTGATGCAAGGAGCAATTTCACAGTCCTTCTGTCATGTTTCCTGCAGACTACACACAATCCTGTTAGCACAGATTTTTTTTCTATGAGAGGGATTATGCACAGTAACTGCACCCTTCTCTAGTAATTTTTCTGCCACTTTCTTAGGAACATTCATTCTGTTTATTTTCATGGTACCCACACAATCAACGTTTCATGACTTCAGATACGTTACAGATCTGGAGTATTGTAATTATCATGCCATAACATATAGCTTTTGTGGAGCAGGGGTTTTGAAAATTTCATAACTACTACTCTTGTTTTCAGCATGTTTTTCAAAACAGCTCCTTTCTGATATACACTATGAAGGACCATAGGTAACCAGAACTGGACACACATAACTTGAATGTCTTTATTCTAAACTGTGATGATTTCAATCAATGTTACTGTTCGAAAAACAGGTAGCCCTTCCACAAGGTAAGTGATTCACCAATGGAACTGTCTTGTTGGAGCAGGTAAAGGGTCTGGAATTTTGAATCTAGGTGAGTGATGATAGGATGAATTTTTGGGTCCTTTATATGTATCCTTGGAAGTGCTGTCTATGCAATCCAAAATTGGACGACTACCAGCCTGTTTCGTTAGAAGTACAGACTCATGCTGGGAATCTATACAATTGCCATAACCATGAAAAATGCCATGAAAATATACATTTCTTCTACTGTCATGGGCTGCCAATCATTTTTGCTGGATCACTTAAAAATATTACCTCTTGAATTTGTAACCGTCCTGCACAGTGACTGGTCTCATCCACAACTGCCTGTACCATATCCTTATCATAAAATAATTCAAGTACGTACATATTTGTACAATGCCAATAACAGACTATACACTACCTTGAGGGTCAAAACCTTATCCCTATCCATTGTAATTGTCCAAGTCCTCTCAATGAAAATTAGTGTTAATCATACAGAAACTCTCATCATCACCACTTACAGCTCATCATCATCAGTAATCTGTCAGATGACAGGTCCACAGTCTCTTCCAAAACAATTCCCCCACTTAATGCGATCTAGACCTCTCTCCTTCAAATGACAGTATCCTCTTCTGTCCCCAAGGTCATCCAGCATCTTCTTACGTCTTCTTCCTCGTCTTCTTGTCACTTCTATCCGCCCCTCTATCTTTCCTTCAATTACTTCTTTTAGAAGGCAGTTTCTGCGTAAAACATGACCAATCCAATTAGCCTTCCGTTTTCTTATTTCATGTAGGATATTCCTCTGCTCACTGACTCTAATTAACACTTCTTCATTTCTCACATAATCGGTCCAACTGATCTTCTCCATCCTTCTCCAACACCACATTTCAAAACTTTCCAGATGTTTCTGATCTACTGCCCTAAGTGTCCATGTTTCAGCCCCATACAGAGCTATGCTCCAAATGTAGCATTTCACTAGTTTCTTCCTCAAATTTAAGTCCAATTTGCTGGTAAAAAGATTCTTCTTCTTGCTAAATGCAGCTTTTGCCATGGCAATCCTGGATTTAATTTCACAAGTACACCTTCCATCATCTGTTAACAAGCTACCCAAATATTTAAAACATTTCACATTCTCCACTTGTTTTTGGTCTATCTTTATTGTGACTGGGGTTGGTTGTCTCGAAATTTTCATTACTTTTGTTTTCTCCACATTCATTTCCATGCCATAGCACCTTCCAATTTCAATTAGTCTATCAATCATGCCCTGTAGCACAGTTTCTTCCTTAGCCATTAACACAAGGTCATCTGCATATTTCACAGTTTGAATAATTTGCCCTCCTACTTTGAAGTCACCGAGCCCATCCAGAGCTTCCTTGGTAAGGCATTCGCTGTACAAGTTGAACAGAATTGGTGATAAACAGCATCCTTGTCGAACTCCTCTTCCAATCTGCACACTTCCTGTCTCCCCCCTGTCCAGTCGTACTCTAACTTTCTGATCCATGTACAATTTGCTAATCAATCTTCTTTCATGCCAATCGATACCTGTTTCTTTCAGGATCTGCATTAATTTGGTCCAGTTTACCCGGTCAAATGCCTTCTGCCAGTCTATGAAGCAAACACACAGTTCTTCATCTATCTCCAAAGTTCGTTCCGCTATAATTCTCATCATCCCAATTGCATCCCTGGTTCCTTTTCCTCTTCTAAATCCAAACTGATCTTCTCCAAGTACATCCTCTATTTTCCTTTCAATTCTTCTTTTAAGTATCTTTGCTATTATCTTTGCTGTATGTGCAATAAGACTTATTGTGCGATGGTCGCTGCATTTTGTAGCTTTTGTCTTTTTCTTTAAGGCAATCATTGTAACTTCTGTAAAGTCCTTGGGCCACTCTCCACTTTCAAATACAGTGTTCATTAGTTTTGTCAGTGTTCTCAAACCACCTTCTCCCAGCAACTTAAGGACATCTCCAGGTACATCATCATCTCCTGTAGCCTTTCCCTTCCTCATTTCCTTGATAGCTTTTTCCACCTCACTTTGTAAAATATATGGTCCTTTCTCGTCTGTATCTACTTCTTCTTCCGGTTCAACTTCTAAGGTTTCTGGCCGATTAGGTCGATCATATAGTTCTGTAATATAATTTTCCCAAATTTTCAGCACTTTCCTCTGATCTACTATTCTATTCCCCTGGGAGTCTTCGATGCCAATATTTTGAATCCCATGATTCTCTTTCCATCCTAGTTCTTTTGTCTTCATGTACATCAAATCATAACGTCCTGTTCTTTGAAATTCTATAATCTCATTACATATCTTCTCAAGATATTCCTTTTTGGTCCCAACCGTGGCTCTCTTCAATTCATTACTCAGTCGCCTGTATTTCCTCCTGCATTCTTCATTGTTTACATTCTTCCATTTCCTTCGCTCCTCCATTTTACTCATCATCTCCTGTGTAACCCATGGTTTTCTTGCTATCTTCTCAACTTTACCAGCCAGATCACTAATACTATCTAACATGCACTCTTTTACTCGTATATTGTTCCACTGCACTTCAGCATTTCTGCTTTCACTTTGAATTGCACCGAGTTTCTCTTCTAGGGTCTCCTGCATGCTTTGTCTTTGAGCATATAACTTTTCCAAATCCCATCTAGGTCTGCGCTTTTGAAATCTTATAATTTTCTTTAACCTGGTTTGGAACTTGGCAACCAGTAAGTTGTGGTCAGAGTCAATATCTGCCCCAGGAAGCGTCTTCACATCCTTCACACTGTTTCTGAATCGATGTTTCACAAGGATGTAGTCCAGCTGATGCCTCTTCCAATCCCCAGGTGCCTTCCATGTGTAAATTCTTCTCTTTGGCTTCTTGAACCAAGTGTTGGTAACAATCAATCCATTTCGTTTCCAAAAGTCACTAAGCATTTGATCCCTGTGATTCTATCTTCCTAGTCCATGTGATCCAACAATATTCTGATATGATTCACCTTCAACAGTGCTATTCCAGTCTCCCAGTATGATGCTGTTTGTCTCACCTCTTCCATCTTCCTGAAGAATTTCTTCAACTGTGTCATAAACTTTTTCCACTTCATCATCTTCATACTCTGATGTTGGCATGTACACTTGTATAATCAGTATATCTACAGGTTCTGCCTTTAACTTCAGAGCAATAATTCTGTCATTACAAGCAATCTTCTTAACAACACTCCTCACTACACTTTTATGCACCACTATTGCCACACCTCTTTCAGCCCGTTCACCTCCGGAATAATACACTGTATAATCACTTCTTATTTCACCTTGTCCTTTCCACCGCACTACACTGACACCTAGAACATACACCTCATTTTTATGCATTTCCATTTTCAAATTCTGCAATTTGCCTGCTTGATTCAAGGTCCTTACATTCCATGTTCCAATCTTGTAGCCATGATGTTCCTTCTGATCTTCACACTTTTTCTTGTCGTAACGCCTGCATGATATTTTCTCTAGAAACACTCCCTCCGGAGATCCGATTGGGGGAGTAGTTTACCTCCGGATTGTTTTGCCTCCAGAGGAAACATCTCGCATATATGGTATCTCTGTTTTTGGAAAGAGACTATCCAGGAAAAGTGATAATGTGGTAGTTTTTCCATTTGCTTTCCACATCGCAGTACAGCAGCCGTTCAAACCACTCTGGTCACGCCTGCTGCTATACGAACTTGAACCATCTCGAGCATCATTTGCTCTGTGCTTCAAGTCGCTACTGATGACGCTGCTTCCGGCATCAGTTTTTGGTGTCTCTCTTCGTCTGATGCCTACCCTTTGACCTGTCCAGCAAGGGAGGCCCTGCCAGTAGCTACGCTACCGCTGGTATAGCTCTCAGGGTCCTTGGCATACTCAAACCCCCTCACCACGATAAGGTGGAGACACCAACGAGGGGGCACTTACAGCTAACAACACAAAATCTTCCTCATCGTGAAAATCACTTTCACTGCATTCATCTGTGTCTCGCAAACTTTTTCTACTAATTCGTCACTTTCTACGATTCCAAAAGTATCACTAGAATTCAGTTACTGCTACTTGATGAGGGCCGCGCCATAGCTCAAGCGGTTAGTCGGTGCCCGGGTTCGATCCAGGGTCTGGTCAAATGGGATTTGTGGTGCACAAAGTGGTGCTGGGGCAGGTTTCCTTTGGTTCCCCTGCCAATCTTCATTCCACCAATTGCTCCACAATCACCCTCACCTGTCATCTGGGGCTGGTACAATAGGCCAGAAGTGGTCGTAGTACAAGGGGCTTAGTCCAACGCCACTAGCAATAAAAAATATACTGCTACTTGATAACTGGATTTGCTGAATGCTCATAATTCATAAATACATGTGATTATAACTTTATCACTGATTTATACACTTCATAAATAACTACAACTACACCACACATGTAGCCTTCTCTTTGTTATGCTGCTAACAATCGAGATTCCTCATAGCCAACCATAAACTGCCACTGCATGCTTGCAACTTGCAAACTGACTCATCAGTCAGTCAGTTAAAATGCTGCTGGCTTTCACAGTACAGTCATTTCTGGCTTCAGTCTCCTTGAGATTCATGATCAAGAGTTCATGATCAAAGCAAAAGGATTACTGGACGTAATCCACTCAGATTTATGTGGACCTATGGAAGTTGAGTCCTGGAATGGAGCTAAGTATATTCTTACCTTTACTGATGAATTCTCTAGAAAGGTTTTTGTATATTTCATAAAGTCTAAGAATGAAGTGTTTACTGTTTATTGTAATTTCAAGGCTTTCGTTGAGAATCAAGTTGGGAAGACTATTAAAGCCCTACGAACTGACAATGGTGGGGAATATATTTCTAAACATTTCTCTGATTATCTCGAGCAAAATGGGATAGAGCATCATGTGACAGTACCTTATAATCCTCAACAAAATGGATTAGCCGAAAGGGTTAATCGTAGTCTTTGTGAGATGGCCAGATGTCTGATGAGTGAAGCAAAGTGTAATAAGCGAATGTGGGCAGAAGCCATCAATACGGCAACTTACATTAAAAATAGGGTTCCACACAAAGCTTTGATAAATAAGACGCCACAGGAATGCTGGTCTGGGGAAAAGACTAATGTATCCCATTTTAAAGTATTTGGATGTGTGGCATACATGCATGTACCAAAGGAAAATAGGCTTAAATGGGATTCTAAATCGAAGGGGATGTGTTTTGTAGGATACTGTGAGAAGTCTGGAAACTACAGACTGATTGATCTGTCCAACCCTAAATCGGTAACATTTGCACGAGATGTCATTTTCTTGGAAAATGTAAGGGCTAGTGTAGATGAAGAGAATGTAAATGCATCTACTGATTTCATCAAGCCTAGCTATTTTGGGTCTGAGATCTCTGATAGTGGGGATCAACCTGATGCAGAAAAAGTATTAGATGACTCTACTGTAAATCTGAATGAGAGTGATCATACTCCGGTTGCATCTGTATTAAGTGATGCTGAAACTGATGATGTACTTGCAGTTCCTGTACAACAGGTTGAGAATGAACCAGGTACAATGATGAGGGTTAGACGCCCACCATTGTGGTTGCAGGATTATGAAACTAATTTCATGACTGTTGAAAGTTTTGTTGACAACTGTCCAGATTCATATTCAAGTGCTGTTAGAGGACCTGATAAAAATAATTGGAAAAGGGCAATGAAAGAGGAGTATGATGCACTCATTCAGAATAATACATGGAATCTAGTAGAGCTGCCCAAAGGTAAGAAAGCTATCTCATGTAAGTGGGTGTATGTAGTTAAAAAGGACTTACAGAGTGATCCCAAATACAAGGCACGCTTAGTTGCTAGAGGTTTTTCTCAAATTGATGGGATTGACTATAATGAGACTTATTCACCAGTTGTTGGAAGGTCTGTAATAAGATTTTTGTTAGCCTTGACTGTTGAGTTAAATTTGAAGATGTATAGTCTTGATATTTGCACAGCCTTCTTGAATGGAGAATTAGAAGAAGAAATATACATGACTCAGCCTGAGGGTTTTACTGTTGAAGGATTGGAAAATAAAGTTTGTCTATTAAACAAAGCTTTGTATGGATTGAAGCAAGCTTCACGTACATGGAATACTACTATTACTAAAGAGTTGGTAACTCTTGGTTATGAAGTTTCTGTTAATGAGCCATGTATGTTTTACAGAAAGATGGATGATTCATTTACTGTTTTAGCATTATATGTTGATGATTTCTTAATTGTAACCAATGATATCTCTGAAAAAGAAAGACTTGTAAAGAAACTAGGATCTAAGTTCAGATTAAAAGATCTTGGAGAAACTAAGTACTTGTTAGGTATGAGAATTAGGAAAAGGAATGGAAGTATTTATGTAGATCAAGAGGAATACATATGCAAGATACTGGAAAAGTTTGCCATGATAAACTGTAAAAATGTATCTACACCTCTTCCTGCTGGTTGTAAGCTAGACAGAAACAATTCTGATAAGTTAAGTGAGATTTTCTCTTATCAAAGTTTGGTTGGCTGCCTCAATTACTTAGCTCTTATAGCAAGACCTGACATTGCTTTTGCAGCCAGTTTCCTAGGTCAATACAATTCTTGTGCCACGGCTGAACATTGGAAATGTGCCAAGCATGTATTGCGTTATCTAAGAAAAACTAAGGACCTGTGTTTGGTGTATTCTAAGACAGGAAAATCCATTGTTGGGTACTCTGACTCAGATTATGCTAATGGAGAAGATAGGAAGTCTTACTCGGGAAACATTTTTGAATTAGCAAATGGACCTATTTCTTGGGAGGCAAAGAAGCAGAAAAGTGTTGCACTTTCTACTACTGAGTCTGAATATATTGCTCTAAGTGAGGCTTGTAAGGAGGGTGTCTTTCTCAGAAAAATGCTGATGGAACTATGAAATGATGACTCTCCAATTTTGATGAATGTTGACAATCAAAGTTGTATCAAGTTAGCCTCAAATCCAGTATTTCATTCCAGATGTAAACACATCGATGTACGATATCATTATGTAAGAGAGGTAGTACAGAATGGATTGATTGATCTTGAATATGTGCCTACAGAAATTATGAAGGCCGATATAATGACGAAGAGTTTACCTAAGGTGAAGCATGAATATTTGCTAGATGCATTTGAATGAAACCTTTTGATTGTATAAATTGAATTTATGTGCCCATGTGATTGTACCATAATATTTTGGTTATTATTATTAATTAGAGTTATTTAATTTACATGCTATGATTATGGGGGAATGTTGGTAATACTAATATACGCATGTTGTTTCTGTTGTATATGTTGGTAATAATTATATACGCATGTCGTACAATCTGACCACATGGCTGTCCCAGTACGGTTCCAGGCAGTGTGGTGGTAAGTTGGTTTTTCGTATGCGCACGTGCACACTAGTGCATATACCAGATGATATTACTGGATGTAAAAGTGGAAGTGTGTGGATCAAGAAATAAAAACTGCAGAAAATAAGGTTTTACAACATTACACACGTCAAAGGACCATCTATTTACGTAAAAATGACTACAATAGCTCTGAAACTAACTGTAATATAAAGTAATAAATATAACCTTGCACTTGTCATTTTATGGCATACAACATACATGGTCTAATGAACATACTAAACACTCCACATTGAAGAGTTAAAGGGTAATTTTCCAGTGTGAACCACCATTGATAATTGTTGAATAAAGAAAGTCAGAAATGTATGCATAGCATCTAATAAGGTGAATTATCTCAAAAGCCAAATGACGTAGGGAAAATGTGTAATGGATATGAAACATGTTTACTCTATAAATTCTGTACAAAACATGTTTTTTGCTCTCATAAATATTTATCGAGTTACACTTGAGGTATGTGAAGAAATGCATGCAGGTGCCCACATAAAGTGTTCATTATAACTGTCCGATACAAATGCAAATTGAAATGACTTGCAATCCTGTAAAATTCTCCAGTACCAAATTGCACAAAAATCTGTTCACCACTTATCAATCTATATCATGCATACAGATGGACTGAGAGACTAAGTACCTTAACCTTTAAGAGCCTAGCGACACTGTATGGAGACCTTTAAAGTGTAGCAGAGTGGCCGTGCGACACCGTATGGGTATGCGCAGTCCACGTGAGCAAACAGTGTTTTAAAATCAAATTTTACGATAGAAATTCTTGTTCTACTTACATTATTTTTGGGCACCCACTTTATAAGTAGACAGTCTTCCCTCCTGCGTCATGTAACTGAATGCAGAGTCTGACGTCGCAATTCATGCACTTTGTCCGGATATAACTCCATTTCCCATGCGAAAAGCACATACGACACCTCAGTCTCGTATTAGAGTAAGTCGGCCAATGATGTCGAGTGGCCTCCTCTAATCGTAACGCTTATAAAACATCGCAATTTCAACTATCCACCATGGCCTCATTTCGCATGGAAGAAGCCGAAATTGAGAGGCTGCTCATAAATCACACCATTCAGAATGCGGTACAGACGGCTCTGAAAGTGGTGAGGAAGCAAGAGGGAAATGCGGGGCTATTGCAAGAACAGTACCTCTGTGTGGCTAGTCCGAGATATACGCAGTCAGAGTTTCTGAAGGACAAAGTATGATAAGACTTCGCCCACATTTGTGCATACAGAAAGGTTCCGACGTGACTGGAGAATGTGCAATACAAACATAAACTTCCATCCCTTTTGCCAGATAAGACATAGTAAGACAGGATGTCAGCAGCATGCATTTATACTGCAGAAAAGTTTTGTGCAGAAACTGTATGCATACAGTTTCTGCACATGCATATGCTCGAAATTGGGAAAAACTTTTTTGGAATCAGTGTAACAATTTTTACAGATTTTAAAATCTGTAAATTACAATATCTGATTCTGTATTCTTTCTAGACAAAAGAAGTGTTCATTTAGTTCGTTTATCACAAAAATTGTAGAAATCACAGCATTTTCAGTAACATGCTTACAATTTTTAATACTCTACAATGGCAGACATTTAAATTAACTCCCGCCTGCTGCCAATATGGGAATTTAAATTTAAATTTAATATGTACCCAGCAGGGTTGTGAATGCACTTAAAAAGATGTATGGATAAGCTGAAAACTAGATAAGTCATGTAAGATTTGAGATTTTTACGGCAGTAACTATGAAGAAAGCAGACTTCTTGGATGTGGAGCCGTGTAGACATTGTGTTAACTGACGTTTCGGAGGATCATACTGCCTACAAATTCAGGGTAGAAGAAAAAAGGAGAAAATCTGCAAGCGAGGAACCAGAGTGAGCAGGTGCTAACAGACTATGGTTTGGATAATTCATGTTAGGCTACTGTATTTGTATGGTGACACATTTTATCCTCATTTAAAATGCTCTAATGTAAAAACTGTGCACTAATTTGCTATGTTGTGGTATGGTGCACTGCAAAATCATAAATAAGTAACACTGATTCAAGTCTGCATGTGTCATCACATTCCTTTCCCTGGTATGTAATTTCTGATAAAAGCAAATCAAGACATAATGTGCCAGTTTTAAGGAGCAAATTACAGACAACCTTTCAGCAAACCAAAACACCTAATGCTTCATAAACCTATAATTTATTGTACTGAAGAGATCATTGGAATTTGAGTGTATGAACACATCTGAGACCAGGCATGCATGACTTTTCACTTTAAAAGCACTCAGCACATACCTTTTTACATTTTCTTTCTGATGGTAATCATCTGTGTAACAATCCAGTACTGCATCTAGGGGTTCACTGAAGTCTTGCATATCTTCATCATCACAGCCATGTATTTCCTCATCTTGTAATTCTTGGCATATCTGAGACCCCAAGATACTATCTTCATCAATATCAGCAATGTTCTCGAGATTGTGAAGAACTGCGGTAAGCTCTTCATCTTGGGAATCCACTGGACACAAAAATTGATAATGGATAAAGGATAAATTTTAAAATATGATGTGGTCAACTATATTGAAGTCATCGAAAGACGTCTCTTGCAATGATCCCCTCTACAACTTCCTCAAGCTGTTAATATTTCCCCTCAAATATATTTCCATATATTCCCTTCCAGCTATGTATCATTTCCATTCACATGAATGTCGCAGTGACAACTGCTTTGGTCTGAATGCAACATGCTAGAAAAGGCTAGATATATATAACATTAAGCACAACGGAAATAGCTTGGGTGCCATCACTCGTGCTCTGCATGTAATTTCTTTTGGGGTTTCTGTACAGTGCCACAAATCTCATTACAAAGATTCACATCAAATACTGTACAAGCTAGTGACATAAATAAGTAAAAGCACTTTAATTTTTCACGTTTACTTTAACAACCACATATTCATTTTATTAAAGCAAATATAAAACCTACAAAAGAGTAAAGTGCTTTTTCTTTATGATACACAGAAAAGAAATATTTTGTAATGAAAATATAACTATTTACAACAGCAGCAACTGGAAATAATGTCAATAATTTAAGACATGAAGGCAGTACACATCTCAGAAATAGAAACAGAGAACACTTAAAAGACAAAACTAATGAGCTTGCAAAATGCAGTAAGAATAAAAACATTAGAGCCTAATACAAAAATAAAAACTAATGTAGGAAGAGAAGATATATAGAATATGGAATACACCATCTGGACAACAATCAGTATTCATAACAAAGAAGATACTACTGCATCAACATTTGTTTTTATTATGGAGGAAGAGTTACCAGCCTATAACTGACATGATAAAGGATGAGAAGGGAGATCTGCTTGTAGATTCCGACATCATCTTGAATACATGGAACCAACTACTGAATGTGCATGAGGTTAGTGATGCTAGACAGAGGGAGATACAGCTGAGCCATTTATACCGCAATCTAGTCCTTCTAAGGTTTGGATTGCAAATTAGAAAGACCATGTACTGATAAAATTCTGGCAGAATTCAAGTACGAGCAGATGTTATGTTCAGGGATCCATAAGCTCTTAAATTCTATGTGGAATGAGGAAGAACATTTTCCACAGTGGAATAAGTCTACCACTGTACCTATTTACAAGGGTGATAAAACAGATAAGGAATTATTGAGATGAATCGCTGTTATTAACTTTATACAGAAGTTTATTCAGTACTTTAACTCGAGGTTACATTCACATATAAATGACACTACTAGGAATCAACAGTGTGAGTTTAAAAGTAACAGCTCAGTTAATAGGACTTCTGACACTTGTCAGATATGAAAGAAAAAATGGCCATACAATTAGACAGGCATTCACAAACTTAAAAAAAAACTATAATTCAGTTAGGGGGGAATTACAATACAACATATTCACTGAGTTTGGAATACCTATGAAACTAGTCAGGATAATTAATATATTGTGGTGCATTGGCTCTATGCAGAAACTGTTGAGAGTTGTGGATTGTATCAGCATGTTGCTAGGTGACAACTCTGTGAATGCTTGGATTGCACAAGAGGAAGTGTGAGTGACGTCACACCCCACTCATCCCATAACTATGCAACGCTCGGTAAACACTCCTCCCCAGTAGGTTGTGACGTCACGTAACTGGGGAGTCTGTGGAATGACTGTTGCTAGGCAATCGGTAAACAGAGTGATTATGCAACAGGGAAGCGAGGAGCGTTTTCTGCTGTCCAGCTGAGGGTTTATAAGAGAAACTGGAATGCCTAAGGAGTCCAGTGGAAGTCTAGCAGTCACTGAGTTCAGTTGTAGCGAGTGAATTGTGAAAGTGAAGAAGACATTATAAGTTCAATTGAAGTATAGCAGTCGTGGAATAAGAAGAACCGAATGCATGATCAGAAGTGTTTACATGTGATAATCAGTGATAGTCTGTGATAACTGAGAAGATATTGGGAGTGTGTAATTCAGTGACACTTGTATAGCTCCCGCATTATAAATAAGTTAAGCCTCCTGAAGATAGAGTGAAGAGATTATTGTGTAAGGTTTGTAAAGTGTGTAAACCTGTAACAGTGTTATAAGTATTTGTAGTTATGATTTGTAGGTTGTTAAAAAAAACCAATTAACAATCCGAATGGCATGCTCAGTGGCAAAACACATTACAATATGTTTATATGAAACTTACAGCAAAGGCTGTATAGGTAAATTGTTGATATGTTTCCTATTCAGAGTGGTCCTTAAGACACAGAGGATGCTTTATAACCATTGCTTTAGGAAGGACCAGGAAATCCAAGTAGGGCTAAAATTAAATGGGACACATCAGCTTCTGGTCTCTGCTAAAGAAATAAATCTATTGAGAAATAATACAAATATCATAAATGAAAAACACAGAAGCTCTAACTGATGCTAGTAAGGAGGATGGTCTAAAAGTAAACACAGAAGAAAGCAAGAAAAAGTTGATGATTCATCATCAGAATCACACATAACTACAGCTACAGATCCTTTGAAACTGTGGTAATGTTCACATACTTTGGAATAAGGCTAACAAATCAAAATTTCATTCATAAAGTAGTTACAAGCACATTAAATTCAGAGAATGAATGAATGAATGAATCTTTTGTTTTCCTCAGAGCCAAATAACATGTGTACATAATACAGTACAATCTTGGTAATAAGGCCGTGCATTAGTCCTACACATCCAGTAATCCAGCATCAGGTGCCAGACAGGTGTCCACGACTTCATGCAGTTTCTACAGCCAGCAGAAGCTGACTTGTGTTCAGTCGAGCTTGACAAACTGATTTATTTAAACCCTCACTAGTACACAGTGTTTCAGTTCTTCAGTATTTTACATTCTTATGCAGTACTTTTCAGACAGTGCTGGATTTATGAAGGTGTCCAGTTCTGACAGACGTAAAACATATAACTTTTAACTTCAAGTGATAAAGCAGAAATAATTAAGAAACTTGACAAATGTGAACACTTATTAATTTGGCTGAAGAGTATGGTGTTGGACGTGCTGCAATATACAATATTATGAAACAAAGAGAGAAGATTGAGTGTTTTGTGAAAAATACCAACAGTATCCCCACTGACAGGCAAACTCTAAAATCTGGTGAGTACCTTCAAGTTGAAGATGCTCTTTACACTTAGTTCTTACAAGAAAGTAATAGAAACACTCATATTTCTGTGGAAATTATTCGAGAAAGCAAAATATTTTTACAAAATAACCACGAGAAAAGATGATTTGATAGCAAGCAATGGATAGCTAGATAAATTTAAAAAGTGATACAGAATCAGTTTTCTAATCACAACAGGAGATAAAGTATCTTGTGATGTCTCAGATGTTGATCCTTTAGTGAAAAAATTCGAAGACAAAATTGAAGAGCTAGTCTTGGGCCAGAGCAGTTGTATAACACAGAAGTGGTCTATTTTGGAGGCTCTTGCCCACAGAAACTTTTGTTCACAGAGCTGAAGAAAGCGCAGCCACACACCAAATGCCTAAAGACCGAATTACATTCATGCCTTATTCAAAGTAAGTGGCAACCACAAACTTGAAATGCTGGTGATTGGTAAGGCAGCAGAGCCCAGAGCATTTAAAAACCAAAGTCTTCTAGTAATATACAAAAACCAAAGCCATGGTTGGGTAACATAAGAAGTGTTTACTGAATGGTTCCATTAAAGTTTTGAGCCATCAGTAAAAACATTTCTTAAAAAGCAAAGTTTACCAGTTAAAGCAGTATTAATTGTAGATAATGCTCCTGGACACACGAACAAAGACCAGTTAAAATCAAGAGAAAGTTTAATAGAGGTAATGTCCTTACCGTCAAACTGCACCCCATTTCTACCACCAATGTATCAGAAAGTTATACAGTTTGTGAAGTCATATTACAAAAAGAGCCTTCTATGCTGTGTAATAAGCCAAAATTATATCATTCAATGTCTGAAATGAACTAACCTCAAAGAGGCAGTTTTTAATCTTGCACATGCATGGCAAAATGTATCTCCTAAAACCATTATTTCTTCTTTGAAAAAGTTGTGGTTTCACATCCACTATCCACTGGTAGCAGTGACCTTACAGGGCCAGAAGAATCGGAAAATGATGGGACAGTCCTAACTTCTGATCTCCAAGAAGCAATAGCTGAACTGTGTGCAAAAGATTCATCAGGTCCAACATTTGCTGACATAAGTAACTAGCTAGCTGGAGATGATGAGGAAAATCTTCAAATCATGACAGATGAAGAGATAATCAACAATGTGCTAGAAAACGACAACAGTGAGAATAAGCAAGGGTCAAGTACTCCACCAATTATCCACACAATATCACACAATGACGCCATGAGTGCCTTCAACACATGTTATACATGGGCTGAAAAAATACAACATGCAAGCTGAAGACATCCTCACACTGTAAAGACTGCAAGACAAAGTTTAAAAAGAGGCACTTAGAAACAGAAGACAGAAAATTATTGACACTTCTTTTGTAAAAATGCAGTGAAATTAAGCGCTAAATATTGAATAAGTGAACAAAAATTCACAGTACATATTTATGTATGTAAGATTAATAAATGATAATAAATTGTTAAAGGACAATCAATTTTGAAACTTCTATGTTGTGCAGTACAACTTAATAAATCTGTTCTGACTTTTTCCAATAATAAGTCACTTTCGGTAATCTGGAAGGACCTTGATCCCATATATATTGGATTACAAAGAGTGTACTGTACAACCATTTTGCCTGTAGTTTTGTATGAGTGTGACAACTGATCCCTGACATTAAAGAAAGAATGTAGATTGAGGGTGTTTGACTATAGAGTACCATGGAGAATAAATGGACCTATGTTGGATGAAATAATTGGAGGCCAGAGAAAATTGTGTAATGAAGAGCTCTGTCACTTGGACTCCTCACCAAACATAATTAGAATGATCTGAAGAAAAGAGACCACTAGGGAAACCTAGATGCAGATGGAAAATATTAAAGTTGATCCAAAGGAAATGAGGATGTGGCTTGGAATCAACTGGCTCAGGATATGGACCAATGGTAGGATCTTCTGAATATAGTAATGAAACTTTGAGTTTCACAACACTCTGGGAATTTCTTGAGTGGATAAATAGCTCTCAGCTTTTCAAGGACTCAGATACAGGTGCTTAATAATGTATTCCTTTTTTAGATAATCAGTGCCATTATCATGAAACACTTTTCTCCACCACTGTCCACTTTTCAGGAAGCGTGGTCGGTATAGCAACTGGTTATGGGCTGGACGACCAAGAGGTTGGAGTTCGAATCCCGGTAGAGTCAAGAATTTTCTCTTCTCCAACTCATCCAGATGGTTCTGGGGTTCACCCAACCTCCTATCCAGTGAGTACTGGGGGTTCTTTCCCCGGGGGTAAAGCGGCCGGGGCATGTTAGCTGATTCAACCTCCAACTTGTGCCGAGGTCAGGAGAAAGTGGATCTATACATCCAATCCCCCATATGCCTTCATGGCACAGTACTTAATCAGTTAATGACACAGACAACTTCTTTTTACTTTACTGTCCACTTTTCTCATGTGGTCAATTTGATATGCTACAAATGACTGTAAACAGGTTCAGTTAAGTAACTACGCATATTGACAGTAATGCACGCTGCTCGAGAGATAATGATGGTTTTGTATTGCTGTCAGAGACCCCTGAGCCCCTGCCTTCACTTCAGCCTTGCACAGAAGTGTTTCTGTAATTATATACAGGATGTCCCAGGAGGAATGGACCAAACTTTGGGAGGGTGTTCCTTATGTTAAAGTATGCCGATATAACCCAAAACACCTATGTCAAAAGTTGAACGGTTACGGAGATAATGGCCAGAGAAGTGTCAAACTTTGACCGGTGTTACACACTTGTTTATTACAAAATACATATTAAAACTGGCAAGAATATGTGGATTATGTAATGTTAATAATGTACGTAAGATCAAACTAACTTGTGAGTGACATGAAGCCATAAAATTGAAGTACAAAATACTCGCTCGCCATGTCATAATTGTCCTTAGGGTTTCCAAGCACCATACATGACACATGACTGGCAAGCGATGACATAATATGGCTGCGCTATAAGCCGACCACATAACTGTATGAAACGTACATTCACAGAAAATCTCTTTTGGAATTTCGTTTCCATTATCTCATGTGGATTATTATGGGACCAAGTATGACTATTTCATAAATTATTTACACCGTCACGGGTAAACGACGCCTCATCACTGAATAAAATGATGCTTAACAGTTCGGGAAGAGCTTCTATCCAGTGGCAGAAATCCATACGCTGAGCATTGTCGCCTGGTTACAGATGTTGTACCCTTTGATCATGGTAAGGATACAGCTCTTCATCATGTAAAGTTCGCCACACCTGCATACGTGATATGCCGATGCGAGAGGCCATTCTACAGGTGGACAGACGCGGACTTCTCTCAAACATCTGAAGAACGTTCTCTCATGCGTTTCTCATTTGTACATCCTCCCTTTCCGACTGCACAGAAACACTCGGAAGAGAACCAGTCTCACGCAATGCCTGGTGAATTCGCGTAAATACACGTCGAGATGGAATCCTTCGATCGGGAAAACGCCTTTGGTACTCTTCAACAGCAGCACGTGCATTGCCACCGCAAAATCCATACACAAAATGCATATCACAATATTCAACGTGTGAAAACACAAAAGGCATTTCAGCAACACTGCACAACTACACGTAATTTACTAACCATTCACGATGCTGACACAACATACACTGTAGCCTCTGTAAGTAGTGCATGAGATTACAGCTAGTGTGACTCACAGCACTCAAGGACAAACAGATAACAGTCACAGCTGACAGGTATAGTCCGTGGACCCGCTAGAAGACCACACTTTTCTCGGCACACTTTAACATAAGGAACACCCTCCCGAAGTTTGGTCCATTCCTCCTGGGACACCCTGTATATACAGAATGTCCCAGGAGGAATGTGCCAGACTTCAGGAGGGTGTTCCTTATGTTAAAATATGCTTATATAATCGAAAACACCTATGTCAAAAGTTGAACGGTTACGGAGATAATGGCCCGAGAAAAATGTGGTCTTCTGGCGGGCCCACACACCGTACCTGTCAGCTGACAAGTCTTATCGATGTTTGGCCTTGAGTGTGGTGATGACGGCTCACACTAGCCGCATACACTCGCATACCAGAATGTGCAGTCAGCCATGTTATGTCAGTGCTTGCAATTCATGTGTCATGTATAGTGCTTGGAACCCTAATGACAACTATGACATGGTGTGCGAGTTTCTCTGTAGTTCAATTTAATGGCTTCATGTCATTCACAAGTTAGTCTGATGTTACATACATTATTAACATTACAGAAACCACATATTCCAGCCAGTTTTAATATGTATTTCATAATCAACAAAGTGTGTAACACCTGTCAAAGTTTCACACTTCTCTGGCCATTATCTCCGTAACTGTTCAACTTTGGACATAGGTGTTTTGGGTTATATCGGCATAAGTTAACATAAGGAATACGCTCCTGAAGTCTGTCACATTCCTCCTGGGACATCCTGTGTGTATATATATATATATGTGTGTGTGTGTGTATGTATGTGTGTGTATATATATATATA
>NW_019721536.1:102039-105847 GCF_002891405.2 Cryptotermes secundus
TATATATATATATATATAAAATCTAACTTATGCATTTCCATGTGTTCACAGAATAGTAATTCAGCTGATGATAAAAGAATTACAGATGTTTCAAAACGTGGTTCCATACTAGAAACATGCTTAACTTGCTGCCTGTAATGTACCTAGGCAGTTAGTTTTATCCTCTTATATACTGTTACTGTGGGTTGTTTTACAACATTTTCAGTACCTTGACTGTGAAGCATAGAATGGTAAATGACTGATGAATTGGAAACGATTCACAAGGACGTGGCTGCACCTGGAGGGGCTAAGGAACATCATAAAAACTGGTTAGAATAGTTAATGTCCTGGCTAGAATCTGAACTGAGCACATCCTGAATACAAGTCTAGAGCACTGCTGCTAGACCAACCTGTTTCATAATGCTTTTGCCATAAAGGAAACAGTCATTTAACATTAGACATGAAAGATGTTGACAAAGGAGGTTTGCCACAAGTCAAAACAAATTATTTTTGGTATGTTTATAACAGATGAACATAATACACAGATTAAAGGCATAACTGAAAGCGTCAACACAACTAATAATAAAAAGTAAGCTGAATACTAAAACCAATACTAAAATGTTAAACAATTGGCTTAGTTTATTTTCATGTTTCCATCTGCAAAGATAATCATCAGATGCTTTATAAATAAATGTATTAATCCTCCTTGTGACTAGCATAAATTTTTTCCATCCTGTTATGTATCACGATTAAAGGTATAATTGAGAGCTGTCAACACAACAACTGCTTATAAATTGATATGAAAATGTTTAATATTTGGGTCACTTCATTTCCATCCCACTATATGTTTCGATCTGCAAAGATAATCATGTCATGGGATTTTTTTCCGTTGATCCAATCCTTCCAGCCGCACAATGGCCCTGGGGTGACTCAGCCTCTTAACAGAAATGAGTACCAGGAATTAATTAAATAGCTTTCCTGGGGAGTATATTGCAGCTGGCATGTAAGGCTGACATTCTTACAGCCATCTTTGAGCCAATTGTCTAGATAATGTGTGACCCTCAATGTCTCACAACCCTATGGGCCTTCACGGCCTGTTACAGGGATAGCTTTACTTTTTTTTTACACAACACAATGCAGAAGGTAAAGGTAATACAAGGACATAAGAACATTTCTATATTTAAATGAACATACTATATTAAATTTCATGAAGCACTCCTTCTTCAGATCTTAACAGTCACTAAGATAGTCAATAAACTCCCCTCTTCTATGGAAGAAGAAAGCCAGACCCTGTTACTGGCCCCTACCTCGAGCCACATGAAACCAATCCATATCACAAAATCCCATTTCTGTAAAGTAAATTTTCAATATTGTACCATACAGACCCACTTTTAGGCAGCAGCCCACGTGCAACAATGTCAGTACTGTTAGAAGCGATGTTTACTATGTGGTCCACTCTGAGGCTATATCATGCAACTGATCAAGTTCAGTTCAGTGAGTACAGCGGAGTGAGGTGAGTTGGTTGGTGAGCAGTCGGATAACTACTGTGATTCAGCCATCGTGAGGTGTTGCTGTTAGAAGCTGGAATATGAGGCACGGGGATAGCTTAGGAATCTAGAGGAAGGAGAACATCTACCACTGAAGCCGATACCAAGCAATGACTGCAAAGACATGACTGTGAACTAGTACGTGTGCAACAGTGAACAGTAAAGTGCAGTTATGCGCTGTATCAAAGTGTGCAGGATATCAAGTCAAAAATTCAAACCCTGTCTTTAGTCACTCATACATATGATAATATTTTTCTTTTTGTCCTATACAGAACATTTTCATGTTAGGTGGGTCCCTTGTCCATGGTGCGTCCATGATGAACAACTTTGACCACTTGTTTTCTGAAAAGAACCTTTGTCATCCATCTTAATACTAAGTTTAGTCAGAACAGTCTAACAACACTGGTCATGTGACTGGAATAACATCACATTATCCTTTTAAGCAATCATCATATTAAGCATTTTCTGGACCCGCAAACCTATGGGTCAGCCAAGACCATTTTATTCTGATGGAATCAGGAAGTTATGAATTCCTGAATGAAATGCATTCAAATACAAGTTTATTTTGTAGAAATTTAAAGTAGTGTGGCTAATTGTTGTGTGATTTTCTTGTAAAAGCATAAAACACAATGGATTAATTAAATGTTTTACTTTCCTTTATAAATGTATTTGCAAATCAGTATCTTTCAAAGTGTTAAGTGCAAGACTTGTCAGATGTCTTGCTTTGTGGTAGTGTGATACTTGTCATTCTTTCAGCAGTAATTGTGGTGTATAATTTGGATGGAAGTCTTAGATCCTTCTGCTCAAGAATGTGAATGAAAAATGTAAAGCACCTCTGGTCCATGAACTAGTGAAGTGTGCAAAGAAGTGGGTGGATAATATTAAAATGGATCTTAGAGAGATAGGCTGGAATGGTATGGATCTGACTGATGTGACTCAAGACAGGGACCAGTGCAGGGCTCTTGTGAACATGGTAATGAACCTATGGGTTCCACAAAATGCTGGGAAGTTCTTGAGTGGCTGCACAATTAGCGGCATCTCAAGAGCTCAGCTTTGTGAGTGAGTGATACAAAACATTTCGAACATTCCACATGCACCATAATACTAGGAATCAGTGGTGTGTTCAAGAGAACTGGCAATACTATACATGCCAACTATTCTCCAACTCACACTTTAAGAAGAAACTCTTTTATCTGTGTTTTGAAGTTCAGTAACTCTGAAGCAATGCTGTGTAACAAACCCATATCCAGCTGGATGAAGATCAATGTCATAAGTGACTTGGTACAATTTCTCCTTGGAATCTAAGACTGCATCTTGAATGACAAAGAGTGACATGGAGCTGAAGGCTGACAGTCCAGTTTTGGCAATGCCCTTCCCTCTGTGTGCATGCCTTTCTTCAATGCACACAATTTAGTAGCAATAAAAAATAAGCCATAAATCCCAAAAGGAAGAAAACCACCTTCAATTCGAAACTGGGGCAGTTTATGGCCTGTATCTTGCTTCTAACACTCACTTCCATCTAACAATGAGGTCAAGAATGGTGGAGCTGTACCTCCATTCCCCAATATGTCTTCATGGCATAGTGCTTAACAAATAAGGCACAGGGGCACCTTTACCTTATCTTACATTATTATGCTTCTAAACAGAAACAAAACTTCCAGATTTTGCTCACTTTTAATATATCTCGAATTCTGTTTGAAACAAATGTAAAATGTTCATTCTAAAAGAGTTAGACTCTATCTGAAGTACAGCCAATATATTGTGGAATATCCTGTATAAATAACATATCACAATTTATGCAAATATGCAAAAAAATAAACAAAAGTTCAAGTATTTATAATAAAGTCATCATCATCATCACTGGCATGACAGCCCTTTGTGAGCCCTGGCCTTCCTCATGATTGCTCGCCATTCTTCTCTATTCGATGCTACATTCCTCCAGTTCTTTATACCCAAAATTCTCTGCCACACACATTCTTCCCACTCTCCTATTTCCTTCTGGTTTAGTATTAAGCATTTTCTTGATGGTTCCATTCTCGCTGGCATGTATTATGTGTCTAGCCCATTCAAGCCTTTTCACCATTATAAATCCAATAATGTGTGGTTCATTAACCCTTTGATGTGGTCATTTAAATTCCGCGGCCGTGGCTCCTGCGGTAATATATTCAGCCGGCCATTTAAATTTTGCTCGAAAATTATTTATTCATCATTGTTCTTAAATTCTATGAGATAGGAACATGAAACTTTCACTAAAATGATCTTAAAAGGTGGTTTTATAACCT
>NW_019721536.1:106864-164110 GCF_002891405.2 Cryptotermes secundus
TCTCAGGATCCTCCTTTCAAATATACTTAACAGTCTTTCATCCGATCTTGACAGTGGCCAGGTCTCAGAGGCATAAGATAGCACTCATCTTATAAGTACTTTCTTTATACATCATAGTTTTGGTTTCCCTGGGTATTAATTTGGACTTCAGGTGTTTCCTAAGGCCATGGAGACATTTATTTGCTGCAAGTACACGCTTTTTTTATTTCATCACTGATGTCATTTTTACAGTTAACTTCTGATCCAAGGTAATTGAAACTACATACAACCTCAAATTTATATGAGCCAATTTCAATATATGTAGGTCCATTAGCACGGTCTTTCTTGGTTACAGGCATGTACTTTGTTTTATTTTGGTTAATTTGTAGATTCATCTTTTTTGCTGCTCTGTCCGATATAAGAAAAGCTTCTTTCATAGATTTTTGTGTTCTACAAATTATATCAATATCATCTGCAAATGCCAAAATTTGAACTGACTTGTAGAATATAATTCCACTTGTGTTGATGCCTGCATCTCTAACTACCTTCTCTAATGCTATATTGAACAAAAGGCAGGCTAGGGAATCCCCTTGTCGAACTCCATTTCTAGTTATTATAGAGCTGGACAACATATTCCGAATCTTAATTTGGCATTGGGTTTTCTCATAGCGGCTCTGATTAAGGCAATTAACTTCCGTGGAATGTGCATCTCTTCCATTGCCAGAAAAAGACTATCTCTATCTATGGAGTCATAGGCTGATCGGAAGTCAATGAAAAGATGATGCGTTTCAATTTGGAATTCATTACACTTTTCAAGGACCTGTCGAATAGTGAAAATCTGATCGTTAGTTGATCTTCCTTGACGAAACCCACATTGATAATCCCCAATTATGCCTTCCACAAAGGGAGAGAGTCTGTTAAATAGAATGTTGGAAAATATTTTATATGCTATGCACAACAGACTAATTCCTCTATAATTTGAGCATACCATGACATCACCTTTCTTATGGACAGGGCATACAACACTTAGGTTCCATTCCTCTGGGATTATTTAAGTTATCCAAATCTTAACTATTAGCTGATGTAAGTGCTTGGCATATTCTGGGCCTGATTTATAATAAAGTAGTCGGTTTTAATGTTGAAGACACATTTATGTTTTCTTGCTATTTCTGTAGCTAATACAGTATAAAACACAAAGAATTACATAACACTGAGCTGTTCTCGTCTGGATGTTCTCTACACACCACAGCTCCAAACCACTCCATTATCAGTGTCGTGATGTAACCCCACCCTTCCTGCAGCTCCAGTGTCACACATCAACTCATCCCTTCTATCCAACCCCCTCCTTCTACAGTCACTGCTCTTCTTTTGAATTGTTTTGATTTGCTCTGCCTCTTTTACCAGTAGAAGTCAATCAGGTAACATGTTCTGCAAATTTGCTCTCAGATTAGCTCCTTCTTGTTTCTGATATGTAACTGACACCTGGTGAAAAGCCCTTTGCCTGTGTGTGTTTCCTTGAGGAGGAGAGTGACTGTAATGTGTTCTGTTACTTTCTTATGTTCTTTGTGTGACTTCCATTGATAGGCCTGATGAAAGTCTGCATGACTTACTATTTCATATTTAGGTCAGTGTACAATGTACTCTACAATGTGGAGCAGTTCCTTGTACTGAGCTTGGGTCCTGAAAGCATTTTATGAGAAGCTGCTTACATAAGCCAGAAGTAATTCTGCTTAAGCCCATGCTGGCTTACATGCATGATTCTGGTTTTCATTTTTGCTTCTGGTTGTTCATGACTACTCGTTCTTTGAAGAACTCAAATCCTATATACTTGTACTTCATTTATGATTTTTTTCTAATTATAAGTTATTATTCTGTATTCATATCATACTGAGACATGACAGATGAAAGCTGGAATATTGAAACGAGAAGCGGTGGTTGGTGCTAGGCAAGAGCTTGGTAAAGACAGCAACAATAAAGGAACTGTTGATATCAGTGTTTTCCATGTTGTCCATGCTGAGCTAATGACTCTTGAAATATGGTCATTAGTTGTGCAAGACTTGGAACCAAGAATGACTGTGATGGTGATAGGCAGCAGGAATTTACCCAACTAATGGACTGAAAGTCATGAGAATGAAAAACATAGTCGTGGATCCTGCATGGCTTGGAACCAAGAATGATTGTGCTAGAAAAGACCAGCAGAAGTTTACCTGAAACTGAAGTTAGTAGGTACACATGATTCCCCAAGATTAGACTGGGATATTAGGAAGGCAAGCAGTGCAATATAATAAAAAATAATGACAGGAGAGTGGTTGGAAGGGAGACAGACACTTGCAACTAGTCTCAAAACTTAGTGTGGATGGAAGAATATGGTCATGGAACCAAGAATCACTGCACTCACAAAGACCAACAGCAATTTACCTGAAACCTAAAGTCAGTCAGTCATGACTTGAAAGTCAATTTTTAGTGGTGGATAGCTGTGAGCAGCAGAATCTCCAGTGTTAGAAGCTGCTATGAAGTAGTGACTAGTGAAGACATAACAGAGTGAAAAGACTTCATGTGTGCTACAGTGATTTCTAGTGTGTGTAGATTTGTAACAGTCTTATAATTATGTGTAGTTATGAGTCATATGTATTCAACACACCCAATTACCATCCAAACTCCATGTCTATTCACTAGCATATGACTTTACTTTGCCTCACATGTTCCCTTTTGCGGAGTTGCTATCTATCATCTGCAATTGTCTCTGTTTTGACTAATTATGTCCTGGACTCTCTGGTTCACAGGTCTCTTTCCTTGCTTTTTCTGCTGTTGTTATTTTTGTGCTTTTATAACATGCTGCTTGTCCATCTCAATATCCAAGTATATTCTTGAAGAAGCATGTACACCCACTACAATACATTGAGTTCTCCTGTATTCTGATAACGAAGGGCAGTTCAATACTGCGCCCACTATATTTAAGACAAAGAAATGAAAGAAAAGAAATCTGTAACAAACGAATCCATGTTAAGTGCAAAAAGCACTTTATAATTAAGTTTTGAAATTAAATACATGTCTGAAAAAATTAATTAATGATATCTGAGTGAATTGAAA
Organism: Cryptotermes secundus; assembly: GCF_002891405.2. Classification (NCBI taxonomy): domain Eukaryota; kingdom Metazoa; phylum Arthropoda; class Insecta; order Blattodea; family Kalotermitidae; genus Cryptotermes; species Cryptotermes secundus. The sequence goes on from NW_019721536.1 coordinate 109,934, forward strand.
CCTGTAACTAACTCTAAACTTTAGTCTGCTGGACATGCTACTTGTCAGTGAGGGCAAGATTTACACCAAAACAACTACTAACATGCAAGCAGGTAATTAGCAATCACCAATACATATTCGCTTCTAGGAAATGAACATTTTTAATGACAACTGTTAATGCCAGAAAGATCATACTATTACAAATAGAATTATCATGATGCAACATACAATGTATATCATAAGCGACACACAACAGATCACTGATAATAACACAGATCACTGATAATAACAGTACAGCAACTGAAAAAGGCCCATCCTTTATTAATTCACCATAAGGAACATTTCTGGTCTATTGTCTACCACTTATTGTTGCCTATTAAATCATGCGAAAGCTGCCGTAAACAAGGTTACTTCCCCTCAAAAAGTCAACCTTGGCAGAGGGGTAACATTAGAAAGGATGACAAACAGTACAATGATCCACCTAAGCCAAGGGGCAAGGCAATGTGCTGAGGGGCTATGTGACACTGGGGTGGAAACAAGCCAGTGTCATGAATGATCACCTCAAATTACCAGGTAGCACCCAAGTGTATCTATGCCTCCATTTGTATGGGGAACTGTAGGTGGTGACTTCTTAGATCCCTACTACTGACGGACCTATAATAAAAACTAAAGGGGAGGAGGGGTACAGGCAGCAAAGGCTCAAAACCAAGTAGGGACTCTGTTGTGGGGAGGTACCTACATTTAAAAAGAAAAAGACTAAAACTCTTTATGAGATGCTTTGGAGCTCTGGCACACGATCATAGGGTGCTGGTGCAACCAATGCACCAGCAGTTGATTCTGCCAAGGGCAGGGACAAACCAGTTGCAACACACCTGCCTGAAGCAGTACGACTCCTATAAAAGGAGTCAGCACATCACTGCAGGGAGCCAGCAGTTCCAGTAACTTGCAGCACAAAAAGTTCTAAGACACAGAGCCTCAGGAGCAGGCAGGTTTCATTGAGAGAAGATCAGAATGACTGGACACATTATGCATAAACTAAAGAAAGCTAGGTGAAGCCAATCATGAACTGGGGAAGTACAGCACCTGGGGCAAGAAGAATCACAGGGACCTCAAAGAGGCCAAGGGCTGAAGAAAAGGTCAAATGTCTGAAAAGGCCAAGGAATTTTATGCGACCAGAGACCTACATGAAGGCCTTGACCAATATAAAGGTTTCAAATCTCAAAGGAAACTACCTTGGGGATAAGATCATAGAGGACGAACATGACCTCATTCTTGAGGAACTAGAAACGGTATTTCATTGGACTCCTAAAGGGGAACTACCAAACGTGAATTACGAAGGGCATGCCATATATAATGCCTATTTTTTTGTGTTCATCTGTAACGTCTGAGCTGGATGTTGGTGGTGTTGTAGTAAAGGTTGAACCTTCCCGCCAATGTATTGTTAGTTCGGTTGTCATGCGACATATAGCCGACAGCACAGCAGTCTAGCAAAATGGCGTCTGACATAGAAGTGCGTACGAAACAGAGATGTGTTAATGAATTTCTCATTGCTGAACAAATTGCACCTACTGACATCCATCGACACTTGCTAAAGGTGTACAGAGATGATACAGTGGATGTCAGGAAAGTGAGACAGTGGGTAGTGCGTTTCAACAGTGGCGAAAGTGAAACGCACAACAAACCGCACCCTGGGCGTCCCTGCTCAGCTGCCACTCCTCACAACGAAAAGTGCATCGATCAGCTCAACTGTACAGATCGGCAGATAACGACCAGGGAACTGTGTGCATGGCTTAATACTGGCTGTAATGCATTGGAAACAATGTTGGGGAAGGTGGATTATCGCAAAGTTTGTTCCAGGTGGGTCCCGCGGATGCTTATACAGGACCGCAAAACTCATCAAATGGAAGTCTGTCAGGACCTGTTGCACCAGTTTGAGGCTGAAGGTGACAAGTTTCTGGACAGCATCCTCACCAGAGATGAGACATGGTTGACTTGAAAGGATTCTGACGATGGTGTATACTGTATTTCTTTTGGCTTATTTTGGACTTCACCCATAGTCTGGTATATAAAAGACAAAAAAAAAAAAACCACAACGTTTCGGACACTGGATCTGTCTCCGTCTTCAGATGGATAGGGAAGGATACACCTACTCAGTTGGGCCCATTAGAAAGAGCTAGTCTCAATCACTGGACAAACCACAATCTGTAGAAAAACAACCTATGAACAACTGACAACTGGTTCCATCAGAGGGAGGAAAGAATAAAATCACAGTAAAATCATGACAGAAAATATGTGCCAAACATGCACTTGTCAACAATGTAAAGAAACAGAAGTATGGGTTATATTCCATGAATTCAGTTAAAAACGAAAGTAAAAACTGGATAATGCATGCCTAACCTCAGTGGATAAAGAATCGTGCCACCATGGCAACTTCCGGGAATCAGACTAATCCCTGGGAGAAAACTTGCAGGAGTAGTGGAACCACTAATATTCATAAAATTACATTTTTGATTTGTTAACCTCTTCACTGATGAGGGGGATCCATATGGGAGAAGTATCCAAACTGGGTTGGCTGATCGGATTGGATGAACATGCCATATGAGCTGATTCCTTGTTTTTCCTGTATCTGCTGTTGCTTTCAACCTCCAAGATCCTAAGCTTTGTCTTTTATATACCAGACGTTGGGTGAAGTCCAAAATAAGCCAAAAGAAGTACCGATGAGACATGGTGTTACCACTATGAGCCAGAATTCAAAAGACAGTCCATGGAGTGGCGACATCCAGATTCCTCAAGAAAAAAGAAGTTCAAGACACAGCCATCGGCAGGGAAAGTGATGTACACGGTCTTTTGGGACAGGCAGTGAGTGATTTTTTTAGATTTCCTTCATCCTGGTGAGACTGTCAATTCTGAATGCTACAAGATGATGCTGACTAAGCTGGTAGCCCGCATTTCCCGGGTCAGGCCAGAGAAGCAGACAACTTTTCGCTTGCAACACAATAACGCTAGACCCCATACCAGTTTGGTGACCACTGTGCACATTGCAAAGTTTGGATGGACTGTCCTACCACATCCACCTTATAACCCCGATTTAGTACCTTCAGACTTCCATCTCTTTGGGCCTATAAAAGATGGAGCACGTGGGCAACATTTTCCAGACAATGATGCTGTCATTGCAGCTGTAAGAACGTGGCCAGCCTCTGCTGGTGCAGACTTTTACGGGCACAGCATACAGGCTCTTGCTCATCGCTGGCAAAAGTGCATAAAGAATGGTGGTGATTATGTGGAAAAATAACTGTAACTAGCTGAAATCTTGCTCTATTTAACTGTGATATTATGCTTTCTGTATCTGTTGTAGTTTTCATTATAAAAATAGGAGGCATTATATATGGAATGGTCATCATACTTCGGGCTGGGGTGAGGCATACTGACATGGGTAGACCAATAGTCTCACCAAGCCACTCACAAACACGGGCTACAGTAACAGATGAACTACTGATCAGATCTCTTGCATTCATCAGAAACTGTTAAAGAAGAAATGGGAGTATGATGAGACAGTATATCAGCGATTCATAACTTCAAGGGAGCCTATGATTCAGTTAGGATGGAAGTAATGTACAGTATTCTCATAGCTTTGGGTACCCATGAAACAAGTTAGGCTGATTAAAACTGTGTTTAAACAAAATGTATAGTAAAGTCTACATAGGTAGACATTTGTCTGACAATTTTTCTATCCAGAATGGTCTAAAACAAAATGATTTATCACCACTGTTTTTCAACTCTGCTTTAGAATATGCCACTAGCAAGGTCCAGGAAAACCAGATTGAACTGAAAATAAATGGGACACATCCGCTTCTGGTCTATGCTGATGATGTGAATCTTCTGGGTGATAACATAAATACCATATAGAAAAACTCATCAACTTTAAATAACACTACTAAGGAGATTGTTCTAGAAGTCTCATAACCAAAATGCAGGCCAAACTCATGACATGAAGATAGGTAACAGAGGTTTTGAAAATGTGGCACAGTTCAGATATTTGGAAATGTCTATAACAAATCAAAACCTGATTCAGGAGGAAATTAAGAGGAGACTGAACTCAGGAAATGCTTGCTACCTTTCAGGGTAGAATCTTTGTATTCTCGTCTGCTGTTTAAAGACATAAAAATTAAAATATACAAAACTATAATTTTGTCTGTGGTTCTGCATGGGTGTGACCCCAGCTCTGTCATTAAGGGAGGAACATAAACTGAAGGTGTTTTGGAACAGGGTGTCGAGAATACTTGGGCCAAAAACAGATGAAGTGATGGGAGGTCAGAGAAAACTGCATAAAGAGGAGTATCATAACTTCTAACCTTTGCCAAGTATAATTAGAACGATCAAGTCAAGGAGGATGAGATGTGCAGGACATGCAGTACGAATGGGGTGAAGAGGAATGCATATAGGATATTGGTGCGACAGCCAGAAGGACTGAGACCACTAGGAAGACCAAGATGTAGGTGGCCGGACAATATTAAAATGGATCTTAGAGTGAGAGAATGAGATGGTATGGATTGGACTGATCTGGGTCAGGATAGGGACTGGTGAAAGGTTCTTGTTAACATGGTTATGAACCTTTGGGGTCCATAAAATGCTGGAAAATTCTTTCTTGGGTGGCTGCACAATTGGTAGCTTCTCAAGAAGGGTTCAGTTCCATGAGTGAGTGAGATTCAAGCACATGGCTGAAACAGAAGGTTTCCAGGAACCTTCCCAAGCCTGTCAAGGTGACTCTGAGAATGAAAGACAAGGTTGTCCAGACTTTAGATTAGATGAATTAAGGATCTCAGTGCAGAGCTTTATATTGAGAACTGGAGTGTGCTCTATAAGCATCGGGAGATGAAGGCCAGTAGCCTATCCTTCTTATAGACCAGAACTCTGTAAACACCACTGAAGACACAAGCTGTATGATTTTACATCAATCACACAGGAAAACATTAAGGTTTCAGAGATCCTGAAGCAGGGCACATGGGTGGAGGGGGGCCTTGGTGATCCTCAGGATCTGGGGTCATGGTGATAGGGGAAGACTACCATGGTCAACCCCACTAAGACTGAGGTCATAAGACTGATAAAGTGCTGCAAAGAGTTATTCCCCAGCTGTGAACATGATCCAGTGCATCAGGGGGTTGGGCTTCCAAGAGGGCTACGCAGTCTACTGGGAAGGAAGACAGAAAGGTGGAAGGGAGGTAAACAAAACCTTCTCATACTGATGAAATTGGTGGAAGGTTATAAAAAATAACCAACATGAAATTTGTTCCAACTAACTTACACTGCAGCGAGCATGTGTGACGGCCATGTCATAGAAAGCATTAAATGGTGACAGCTGATGACAGACTACAGGTGCCAGATCCACCAACAGGCAGAAATGATACTACTTGTAACCAGCATGTGTTTTAGTCTGTCACAGCACTGTTACCATAATTTCAGTCATCACCATACTGATTTTATTGTACTGAAAATTGACAGACTGATGGTATGACCTAAGAAAATTAGGGGAACTGTTCCTTCGGTTTTGTTCCATAACTTGATTAACAGAGTGCTGATGAAGTGACATGCTGTGGAGGCTATACCAGAAGCAGAGGAGACTTCAAGAGATGAAGAGGACTGACTGGCAATCTGAATGCAGAGCCACTACAGTGTGGCAATCTACATCCCCTGGGTGGCACTGGTCAGTTTAATATGTGTTTCAGAAGCTGCAATAGCTCTTATAGCAGAGCAACTAGGTTATGGCATGGTTATTTTGGATTCAATTCATGGAAGGGAAAGAAGATTTTTCTCTTCTCTGTAGCATCCCGACTGGCTCTGGGGCCCACCGAGCTTCCTATACAATGAGAACTGGGGATGTTTCCCATGGGTTGCATGGCAGATGAGTAAAGCTGACCATTCATCTCCATTTAATGCCAAGGCTAAGAATGGTTACCTATACCTTCACTATTCCATAAGCCTTCACAGCATGGTACTTAATTAAGAACATGGATAACTTTACCTTACCTTTTTGAATACAGGGTGATTCAGAAAAATGGTAACAATTTCAATTAGCTATATTTCCTTAATTATATGTTGCATTTGAATTCTGTAAATTACAATTGATTACACATACATGGAAGTTTATACATGTTCAATGTGCCCCCTCCAGCTGCACGGATAACATCTAGATGGTAGCTGAATTTATCCCACACGTGATGACAAATATCTTGCGTCACTGAGTTCACCGCAGCTGTGTACGGTTTCTTAGTCCATTCAAATTTGTGGGAAGAGGTGGTATGTAAACTGCATCTTTCACGAATCCCCACAGAAAAAAGTCGCAGGGTGTGAGATCAGGAGATCGGTGGCCAGAACTGAAGTGCCAGGTCTTCATTCCCCATGCGACCTATCCATCATTGAGGTAGAGATTCATTCAGGCAACGTTGAACATTCAGGTGCCAATGGGGTGGAGCTCCGTCCTGCTGGAAAATGTAATCTCCTGAATCTTCATTCATTTGAGGAACAAGCAAGTTTTGCAGCATTCTAAGATATGTTACTCCAGTAACCGTGTTTTCATCAAAAAAAGAAAGGTCCATAAACCTTTGTTAATGATATTGCACAGAACATATTAACTTTCAGGCTGTCCCTCACATGTTCAAATGTCAGACGGGGATTCTATAGCCCTCATATGCGAACATCGTGCCTGTCGACTTTCCCGCTTAGGTGAAACGTAGCTTCATCACTAAAAATTACACGAGGCAGAAACAATTCATCTTCCATGTTTTTGAGCATATGGTCACAAAATTCTACACGCTTTACCTTATTGTTTGCGCGAAGAGCCTGTACCAGTTGTAGGTGGTATGGTTTGTACACTAACCGGTGCCTCAATACACGCCAGAGAGTTGTTTGCGATAGTCCAAGTTCTCTACTAGCACTACAGGTTGACTTCATTGGGCTATGCTCAAAGCTCACTCAAATGCGCTCCACATTCTCCTCCGATACACGCGATCGGCCCGGGCTTTTACCCTTACACAGAGAGCCAGTTTCATTAAATTGTTTATTCCAACAATAAATGCTCTTCCTCGTTGGCGGGTGGATGTTAAACTTACGATGAAATGCACGCTGCACTGCAGACGCAGACTCTTTCACTGAACTCACAAATACAAAAAATCTTGTGTTGCATAGTAGCCATCTCGCTTACAACTGACATGGTGCTGGAGTGCTCTGGCGGTAGTATTAGAAACTTTACAACATCCTCTTTCAAATGTACTTTACAGAATTCAAATGCAACATATAGTTCAGGAAATATAGCCAAATTAAATTGTGTCCATCTTTCTGAACCACGCTGTACAAGTTTGAATTATGTGAGGCAAGCAGTTAGTAATAAAGAGGAACAGATATTACTGTAAAGGCCAGACAAACGGGAAGTACACAGTAAGAGTATCTGAGGCTGAACAATAATGGAAGGAGCAGATAACTCAGATGTTATGTTAACTACATAAACACAGATCAGTGAAAGTGTGTTGTGTGACTCTCGAACCTTATTCCAGATTCCACCAGCTACCCAGTCAGACACATTACCAGAGGTAAGTTGTACTTACACGTGGCCATACAATCAATGGTGGCAGCGACAGAATAGGATTATACCAAGGTAAAGATTGTCAGTATTCAAAATGGTGGTCACATCATTACATCCAAATCACAGAATAAAAATGAGAAAGGTATCTGAATGAATGTAAATGACATAATTTACATAAAATATGCACAGAGTTCAACTGAATAATTTAAGCAAGGTATAAACACTTGTGACAATGGTATATTAATACAATTACTGAGTTTTGGAACATTATCCATCATTCCATTTCTTATTTAAAACATGTTCTGGTGACTGCACTCTGTCTTTATCCTAAGGTAAAAGCCTACTCAGTTGGGCTTAATCAGTAGAGGTAGTCCATATCTCCGGAATAATTTAAGATGACGGTGGATCTTCTCGACATGTCACCAAATGTTCAGCGAAGTTACCATCAGTGGGACTTAAAGTATAGTGAAAAATGAACAGGTAACAGCTCCAAAACACATATTAAATGAAGAGCACTTGAATGTAACAGTACTTACTCCAAACAGAATTGTGAGTTGCTCGTCTCTGACTTGATAGTAAACTCAATACCAAATCTTCATCAACAAATGAGGCATTATCATCTTGTTCCATCTGTCCACTTCTAATAAAAGGACTAGATCCAGATGACTGAATATGTAAGTCTACAAATGATGCTTCAAGCAGTTCCGAGTCCTCTGACGTTTCAGCAGGATATGGCGTTTTTGTAACCTCTGGAGTATCCAGCAAAGTCGAAGAATTATTAGAAAGCTATGAGAGAAAATTAAACAGTAAGTGAGAGGAGGATGAGCATTGCTTATAATGAAGGCTTCATCACCTGACAAAACCCACTGGAACAGTTTCTTAATGTTATACATGTGGAATATAATCACATAAAATGAGGGTTCTTTTCTGGCACATTTGTGGCTGCCAACGTTTTTCTGTTGTCTTTTTGCATAAACTATATTTTCAGTCTCACTTCTAATGTCAATTATGGCTAGAAGGTCATAATGGTCCCATTAACCCATACTTGTGCAGCAGAAAGTCTCCATTCTAGAATTTAACTGTGAGCAGCACCCTCCAATTTTAACCACCGACAAACGTTTATCATGTGCTGTCCACTGCATTGTCCAGTATCGTCCCTTCCTTGTCACATAGCTTTCACCTTTGCCTCAGTTTCCTCTGGGCTACATAGAATGATGTCACATAATACAACCATGCAGGTGCATATTTAACATTCTGTCACATGAAACACTTACTATGTTTCAACTGGGACCGACTGCAAAATGTTTAGAAAACCATAAATATGGCAATGGAATGGAAGACCTTAGACTTGAATGTGAAACTTGAAATGATACATCTGTGTGAAGTTAGGAGCTTGTCAATAAGCAAAAGAGGAAGGTGGCATGGAATAGTTTCAACACTGTTTACAATACTGAAGCACAAACAGAAAATACAGCTTATGCCTCTACTAAACTGAATCAAACTAATTTGTTCCTTACTTTATTGTGAGTATATATAAGTGAAATACATTTCGTGACCTCAGACTGTGACCCTGTGACAAACATGTGATTACATCCATCACAGATGAGGGAATTACAGAAGGTATGGATCCTATCTTGTTGTCCTAAGGGCCCATACACATGAGTCTGGCTCAGCGAGCTTGACTTGGGAGTCAGACTCAGATTAATTTTACCATAATTGCATGAGATGACTCGCAACTTTGCGACCTACACATCTCCACAGGCTCCACAATCCTGATTTTGAGCTCACATTTCACAATATGATTAATTACATTATATGGAATGTTATTTATAGTTATTCATCAAGATTTAGATATATCACATTCTGGCATCCATCACAATTTAATGTGAATGTCATAACATTGCATTCCACTGTCTCGTACCAATAGCCCACCAATATTCTACATGCATTCCTATTCTCCACCATTCATGCTGAATGCCCTGTCCACCTTATCCTCCTTCACTTCATCAGTCTAATTATATTTGGCGAAGAGTACAAGTTATGAAGCTCCTCATGTGGTTTTCTCCAAACTCCCATCATTTCATCCCTTTTGATCCAAATATTCTCCTCAATACCCTGTTCTCAAACACCCTCAGTCTATGTTCCTCCCTTGATGTCAGAGACCAAGTTTCACACAGGCAAAATTATAGTTTTGTATATTCTAATTTTTATGTTGTTTGACCGAAGATGAGAAGACAAAAGATTCTGGACTGAATGGTAGCAAGCATTACCTGAATTCAATCTGCTCTTAATTTCCTCCTGAATCAGGTCTACACCTTAACATCCTTTATTAGCTAATAATCTTATCTAATATGAGCATGTATACAAAATGACAACATACCAGTTCAGAAGATTTTGCAGTGCCCACTGTGCAGATTGTGGACAACTGGAATATGATAGAGTGTAGTGTTGCAGGTGGATATTAATGTTTTGGAGGAACACACTGATTCCATCTTTTAGAATAGAAGCATGCATTGTGAGGAATCAGTTGGGTTAAGTTGGCATGTTGGAGGGATTACAATCACTTGATGGGGGGGGGGGGGTGCCTGCATGTGGGGGACGGGAAGGGGAAGGGATGTGAAAATGAATTCTGGTCCTTGCCAGTAAGAATGGCAGGCAGAAAAATGGCCCCTTTCAGGGCCATGCAACTGTTTTGTCACAGGAGGAAAATGGAACTGTAAGAAAAGATGGCCATTTCAGGACCACAATATTGTTTTTCCATCAACAGGGAGAAAATGAAATTGTGAGAAAAGAATTATGGAAATTGCCCTTGTCAGGGCTTCTGTATATCAGAAGATACAGTAGTCTACTTATATCTCATACCACACCTGTGAGTTCAACAGGAGTAACTTCTCATGCAATTTCTGTTTAAAGAAGAGTGCACTGTCAGTAGAAGCAGCAAATGGTCGTTCCCGAGAAGACTGAGGGGTTATTTGTGATGTTCTTCCTCCTTCTCTTCGTCGCTGTTTCTCATCCTCCCAGATTGCTGCCAGTCCAGGATTTAGTGCCAGTTGATCTAGCAATGTGAAACAAATGCTACTGCATAAATGAAGAAAATATACTGGGAGGTGGAAAATATAGAAACTAAATTCTGTTTAAGAAAATCACACATTAACGTAAGTACAGGTATATAATTATACCGCTATACCTATACCTATACACCAATATAACTAAATATAATAGCATTTATACTTTGACAAAACATTTTCATAACTTGTGAGAATAGTCTACATGACATTACCTTCAGTAACCATATGTCACTGACAGACCCAACCCTCAGCTCCACAGACTTCTTGGGGGAAAGAATAAATTCAAGCAATGTTTGTTCACCAAAGTCGCCTGACCCAACTCCACATGACCTACAGTGAAATAGTCAATACAAAGAGAGGGACAGGGAAAAATGCAATTTTAAAAGCTCTGTAACTAAATAAAGTTTGTATTTGTCAAATTACAAATATGTTACCCTGAAGTACACAGCAGGCTGTTTATTTCTTGAAGTGATATCCACCAGGTGACCTCTGTCTCTGTGCAGGCATTCCTCCAATTCTCTACACATATTTCCAGTGATGTGGTATAGAACTTCAAAAGGAATTCTAGTAATTTTTCACAAACTTCCTCTTTCAGCTCTTCAATATTGTGTGTGATGAGTGTACCCTTCACTTTTTCATTGTTCCCACAAAGAGTTACATGCTGACAGGTCCAGGGTCCTTGGAGGCCAAAGAATGCCACCATTTTTGGGGATGATATATTATAAAAATGCTGTCATACTGTCTCCACTAACACCCTGGCAGTATGAGACGTTGTGTCATCTTATTGAAATGAAACGGCCTCAGTAACTAGAGGAATCCTAGTAGCTCGTTCATCAGTCAAAACAGTTGTGATCATGTTGGCACAGGGGCCTGACATCACTTGTTACCCTTCCATTATCATCTTAAAAAATACATGGGCCGATAATGCTGTGACATGAAATTGCACACCACATTGCTAACCAGTTACTGTGCAATGGCTGCTGGAGAGCTGGATGAATTTTCTTCTGGCCAGTAGTGAAAGTTTTTGTTTATTCACAAAACTGCCAAGATAAAAGTGAGCCTTTCAGACATCCACATATTGTGAATAAAGTCTTCAGCATGACCACTTCTTTACAAAAATTTTTACACACAAGGAGATCCTGAGGTTTTAATTTTTTACACTACCTGTACCTTGTAAGGCTGGAAATTTATGTCCTGGTGCAGTATTCTCCCTACACTCCTACTGGGTAAGTTCAATGACAATGCATTTCAATGTGCAGAATTCTGTAAGCTACATATGAGAGTGGTCCTGAGAGCTGTGATGTTTTCTGGTTTATGGATGCTTCTAATTCCACCTGGAAGCTTCTTTTGAGAGAAGAATCACTTTCTTCAAAATTATATACCCACATCCATGTTTTAATGGCATCAGCAGAAGGTATAGGATCAAAATGCTGAAGATTATAGTGAACACAAAATAGATGTTGAATGGCCTTTAGACTAAAGCCAATTTCATAAAACAGCTTGATAGCGAAAGAACACTGTACACCACTCCACTATTCCACTGTTACTACATGGCATGATGTGGACAAGAGGACGTTGAGTAAAGTAATCTCCCACCACTACATCGGTACAGACAAAACCAGTTTTTACAATCACCTGTTTCCTTACCCCACTCTGTACAAAAACAATCCACAAAGTCTTTTTGAACTTGAGGTACCACTTACAGATCCTACTAAATGCATCCCCCAGATTTAACCGGAAAGTCTTTGTAAACAAGATGAAACATGCAGATGGGTACCTACAAACATGTGAAGACCCATTCCAACATTCACAGTAACTCAGTAAGTAAGAAAATGCAATTTAATACTGTCAACATAAGTGCAAAAAGGCTCCATGCTCTATGAAGAAAGCCTTGAAAATATTGTAACATGTTTCATTACTGAATACGATGTAGAGATCGTTAGTTGGTTTATTTAACAACCTACAAATCTCGGCTACAATTAATTATAACAATATTGTGGGGTTTCACACTTTATAACCCTATCCGCAAATCAGATCACGCTATTGTCAGTAGACTACTCACAGTACGGGAGCTATACAAGTGTCCCTCTGTTACACACTCCCAATTAATTCTCATTCACACACACGTCCGGTACTTCTTTCCACGATGGCTGCTATATTTCAACTCGACTCGCAGGCTGCTGCCTTGAGAACTGTTGATAACACACTGGCTCGACTACTACTGAACTCGGCGATGGCCACATTTCAACAACTTTGCAGGCAGCGTAGCTCTTTTATATAGGGGCTGTGTGGGCCTGTTACGTAGCAACGCTGTTACCTCACGCCGTCTTACGTCATCGTGCTTTGCACATTATGTTACCGTGCGGAGGGGGGATGGCGGAGCACTGACTCACCTGCCGCGTCACTGCTGGTGGGGGGGGGGGTTCTCCGTTGACCAGCATGTCACAATATGATCAACTCTTCAAGTGACAATGATGAAAATGAGGTTATGGTGAAAGACTCAATTATGCTTCTTGAAAACTTTAGAAGGGGAATGCTGATTGCTTCTAGTATTTTCAAGCACTTTATAGAAACTGCAAGATTTCTAGATGGTAGCCTTAACTTGACAAGAGGAATTAATGGATCTTCACAAAGAAGTTCATTCTGTACACACTATAAAAAGAGAAAATCTATTATGATGTGTTATCTGTGCTGACAACATAATTTGCAGACATGCCTTATCACAAACAATATGTTGAAGTCATGCCAGTGCTGTCAAAAATTACACTTAACTCTTTGACTGGCACGAAGGGTATTTAAATCCCACCCCTGTCCTGGCAGGCCCTTTAAACCTTATGTCGACAAAATGCATGTAGTTACTTTTTCCTAAACAACTTCAACAAAAATTGATTTTTATAAACGAAATTTTCAGGAACTAATTAAAATACAATATTTTATGCAATAAATGCCTTTCCATACCTATTTATTAGTTTTTCTTCGTGTGATAAACATTGAAACATGAAAGTTTGCAGAGAGCCACACCACAGCCTGCACACATGATACTTGTTTCTTTTCTAATCTTGTGCTTAGCACTCACACGACACTTTCTCAGGGCACCATTCTTCTTGTTACTGGGAGGAACATGGACCATTTTGTGAATTTTCAAGCCACCCTCTAGACGATTTACTGGCTCTTTCACTGGTGGTCTTTTCAAGGTCGAGGGCGGAGGCGTGACTGCACTCGAGTCTGACGCAATAGATTCGTCATCCACTTCATTCCTTGACTCTTCTCCCTCTCCACACTGTTTGTTTGGTTCAGTCATTTTTCTACACAGTCCAATATAAAATCTTTGAATCTGTAATCTCTGTTCTTGTATTTTTCGTTTGTTGTGTTCTTTTTGAATAGAATGAAACTATTCAACCGCAAAGACATGTTTTCTCCATACCACGGGTGTGAAATAGGGGCCTAGTGGACAAATATTCTTCAATTTCAGGGCGTTTGTCGATTCCTGTCATGAACACAATTCCTAAGTATGTCCAGATTTCATCTGATGTGACATAATTGTAATTGTGTTTTCGAGAGTGAGGAGCTAACTCATGTGTGTTGAAGTGCTGGTGAGCATAGCGATTGGTTTCAGTTGTGATGTGATTTACCAAGTCGTCATCCAGAAAAAATTTTAATCCATGAAAAGGGATGCATTTTATGTGTTATATCAATTTTGATCCCGAAACTATTAGCAAATGGAAATATTGGGGGTACAATGTCTCCGTACGTTCATGAGATGGGCGTGTCAGGCACCGCACTCGTGGTAGGTAAATGTTCATGATTACAGTCTTGTGGATCATTGTCTATCACTGTATTATTGTCACTATCAACTTCATCCAATTCAGGAATCATTATTTCATCGCCACTATCATCATCAGAACAAATCTCGTTCACAACATTTTCCAGCTGGTCTGTAGGAACACGAAGACACTTGCTGCAAGAAGCCATGGTGAAACTGAATGAATGTGAAATATTTTCTGACCTTTTCCTTCTCAGAGGGTTCTGACAGTAATATAGACCCCCACAAAGTTTACAAGGGTTCTTTACAAACATGCACAAAAACTATCATATATATGTCTTTGGTTGATGAGTGCCAAGAGAGCAAAGAAGGGAAGAGATTGTCAAAGCGTTAAAACACGCCAACGCCAGGGAACGGTTGGCATCGTCCGGGCGTTAAAACACGCCCGCGCCAGTCAAAGAGTTAATCTGCAATGGGCCCCCCTTGATTGTATAATACCCAGATGTAGATGTACATTCTATGGCATGATTGAGTTACTATAATAAATACCTGAAACTGCAGTCCTGTTGATGATGTCAGCTGCCATAGCATCTGCTTCAGTTTCACATGTACTGAGCCTGCTGACTCTCTCTGGTAGCAGAATTTCCTCAGAAAGGCATTCAAAACTTCCTATAGAACACACAGGCATATATCAACAATTAACAAGTTTTGGGGTTTCACTCTGCAATGACAAGCTGAACTTCTTTTAATCCACACCAATTAAACATCAATGTTAAACAAGTTTAGGAACCACCATATACAATATTAATTAAAATCATAAAAGTTGAAATAATGCAGTTTAAGTAGGATTTCAGGTTCTCACACTAATGGATCACTTCTGAGATAAAACACTCTACAGCCCATTGAAAGTCAACTGACGTTTCAGACGACTTTCAACATGCTACATGGCATTATATCCTATAAGACAGATCTCTTCAGCGCAGTTTAAAAGCATTCAACACACTAGTTGTACACATGACTGATATTGTGAGTTTTATATTTGATTGATTGGATTTATTAGGCGTCTCTATTACATTTTCACTTTATTACAACAGTTCACACATTTGACTCCTTCTGGATAAAGAATCTCTCACTGTTGTCTGGATCTTGTACTAGCCTACAGCCCTCTCTTTTTTATCCTTCTGTAATTTTCTGTCGTATTTTATCTTCTTTTGATCAACTCTCTCCCTGAGGTAGGTTCTGGTGAAACTGTATGGAGATCACCTCCTTGAAGGTTCTCTTTTCGTGTCTCTGAATATAATTGCTCGTTTCTGTATCCATTGCCTAGGAGACGTCTTCAAAATAGTTCCTATGTTGTCATGATTACTGACATCTTAACTATTAAGTAACCGAAGTTCTTTGTTGACAGCATTGTATGGAATTTTCTGGTTCCATATTTCGATGTTTTGAGCAACCTGTCACAACATAATTAGTCTTTCTTTCTTTCTTTGTAAAACACAGCAAGTAGGCTAAGGGAAGAGGTTACTAATATTTGAGTAATAAACTGACTATTGTACTTTGTTTTATTCATTTCAATGAAGTTTTGACATCTTATAATTTTAAGCAGCATCATTTCATGCCTCTGGGTGATCTCTAGATGTTGTGAAACATCAGTTTAATACTGATAAAAGAAATTTAAGTTGAATAATTGGAGTTCACTTGCAGGCCAAGTTACGTGGTTGGATTAGTGCAGTGGCGTAGCATGAATACCGAAAGCAGGGAAGCAACTTTATATACGTGCATATAAATTTTTTCTACAAACCCTATAGTTTCTATCTTCTATTTAAAAGAAAACAGCTAATAGTTTAATATGTATTGTATATTTAAGCTAATATATTAAAATAACACATAATTATCAACACAATTTTATAGCCATCAAATGACAGGGTTGTGAACCTGGAATATAATTAATGCTTACTTTATTGTTTATAATTCAGCTCGATTCTTCTGTTTTTCTTGGCAAACAGATCAATAACCTCATCTAGAAAGCTGGGTTTGGACTGCAGTTTGTTTAGGAAGGACTTTTCAATGTTCATCAAAGCCAGTGATGACAACCTATCCTGGTTCTGCGAATTTCTTAAGTAGTTTTTTAATCTCTTCAGAGCTGAAAATGAGCGTTCATCTGCAGCACTTGTCGCTGGTATTGTTAATACTAGCTCACATAATTTGAAGATTTGCGGGAAAACGCATGATAACTGAAGAGCATACATATATTGATGTAAGTCATACACACTATCTTTTGCCATATCTGGGTCCGAAAACATTACTAAAAGTTCACTCTTTAAGGCAACAAAGTCAAAAAATGCACCATAATTTTCTTTTAAACAGGAAAATGCTTTTTCAGGAAATGAGGTTCTATACATGGGAAAGTATCTGGCATCAAGAAGACTCAAGAAGAGGAGCGTAGCGTTCTCCGAAAATCTAACAGAGACATTCTGACACACGACATCAATAATTTCACAGAACAGCCGTTTATAGGAGTTTTTTCTTTCTTCTCCACTCATTGAGTCAATGCGAATTCTTTTGGGTCGAGTTGGGCCATTTGAATCGAAGACATTTTCCATTTCACTCCAAAGGTGGTCAAATCCTCCCCTTAATCTTTGCATGTGATGCTTAAATTCGTCTATTTTGGTATTGCAAAAAGCTATATCAGATCTCTTAGTTTGTAGGATTTTGAAAAGAGCGCCAGAATATGGAAAAATTGAAGAAAATATTTTCAGCATGAAATTGAAATCGAAATCCCTTAGAAGAGAGAGAAGTCCGCGTGCAGAAGAAATTGTTTCTACATCCCATTCTTCTGGTTCCTCTATTATAGACACAAGAAGATTCTCAATTCCTTCTCTGTATTCATGCACAGTTTCAGCAAGTCGGCTATGGTACTGCCATCGAGTAGGTGCGATAGAAGGAAATCTTTTCCTAAGGTGGGAATCCAATGCTTCAGTCCTTTTTGTGGACTTGGCAAAAAAAGTTCTAAAGCCAGAGAGAGTAGCAAAGAAGACCTTAACTTCCTTAATAAAACTAGCAGATTGTGCTAAGACTAAATTTAGTCTATGCGCATAACAATGAATAAAAATGGCGTTTGGGTACTGCTCGCGAATTTTTGCTTGTACTCCTGCATGTTGTGATGCCATAACAGCAGCACCATCATAAGTCTGTGCAATGAGTTTGGGACCACATTCAAAATCATTTAAAATCTCAAGAGCATGGTTAAACAAGGAATTGGCAGAACGGTCAGAGCTCACGTCTGTAAAACGCAGAAACCTTTCTTCAACATTGCCATCAGCTGTCACATATCGAAGAACTGAAGCCAACTGACACTTATTCATCACATCTGAAGTCTCATCAAGAATTAAAGAAACATAATTAGCCTTTGAAATTTCCTTTTTAATTTCCATTGTCATCAATTCAGATACAGAATGTATCAGTTCATTTTGGATGTCAGGAGAAGAACCACGGAAAGCAGTTGAAGACTCTAAATGATTGTGTAAATCAGAATCATAACGTGCCAGCATATTTAAAACCTCAATGTAATTTCCTCTATTAACAGATGCCACGCTTTCATCATGTCCCCGAAATGCTAAACCCTGAGAGCCCAGAAAACAAACTGCTGTAATTAATTGGCCTACAAATTTCCTGTTCTGTTTCACAGCTTCATTGTGTTTTTCAATTGACTGTTTGTATTGGCTGCTTAGAGAAAATTCAATCCTTCTGTTTTTACCAAACAGTGTAATTTCTTTAAGACAAGCAATGTGATTAACTGAATGCCCATGTCGTTTGCCAGATTTGTAAATGTTGTTAATGTCATTGTAACCAGCACTGTTAAACACGTGTTTTTCTTTAGAAAACAAGAGACAAGGCCAACAGAATAATTTGTTTAGTTTATCACACCCACACAACCATGGAATAGCCTCATATAAACTGGTATTGAAATGCCGTGTGCAAGATTTCACTTTTGTATGTAAAGTTAGATTAGGCTTAGGTGCACCTTCTTCTATTATCTTAAGTTTCTCATTATAACTGAGTGAACTGAACGGTGTTTGAAGAAGTTTTTCAATCACACAGTGGTTATCACATGAAAGTGTCATGTTTCTATTTTTAACTTAACAGCAATCACAAAAACACTGGTCATAAAGTTATAATTACGCAAAGCAAAACAAATTCTGTATCGAGAAAAATACAGAATAATAACTAAACTGACTTGTGCATAAATGAGACGCTAACACCTTCTGAAAACTAATACACACGCTTAACTGCCAGGTCACAGACTATTCTACTGCACTCTACTGCGAACTGCAATGCCTTACATCTGGCAACATTGCTGGAAGCACGAAGCTAGTAGCATACCATAACGGATAGCTCACTTAGAGACAATATTGACATTGGTCAGCCAGTTAACACAGGGGAGGGTGGAAGCGAAAGACCTGCTGCTTCCGCGCGTGTTGCAATTTGAAGTACCCTGCATTTTTGAAGAAAATAACTGATCTATCCTGATAAATTGTTTATTTAACACATTAAAACTTGCAATATTCTCATTATATGTAATATATGTTCTCAGATTAATTAATATTTTGAAGTATGAAATATTTTTTCGAAATTGAAAAATTGCCAGAAATGTTCTTGGTTGCTTTTCTATAGGGAAGCAATGCTTCCACCACATCCATGTACCCTACGCCCCTGGATTAGTGCAAATAAATTTAGGTTTCGTTGCTTGAAAGTCTGAAGCTTTCTGCAAAATAAATGGTTACTGAACTGGGTCTATATTACATTTTCACATGCATGAGTGATTCTTGGCGTGGTTTTGGATAATTGGATTTATTGACCACTTGCAAATCATTAACTAATATGTAACTGTAATGGTCGCACTGAGTTACACACTCCAAATATTATTTTAACTACAGCACACACGAAGTCTTCGCTAGACATTTCCTGGTAAGAGACGTTAACACTGGCAGCTTACATACTTACTATCTGGCGAATATCCCTCTGCTCTCAACTGAACTCAGTTTTCACTTGAACCCACTTACAACTCCTCAGCATGCACCACTGTAGAAAACCCGTTTTCAACAATTTTTCTATTGTTGCATGTTGATCTTTTGCTGTGGAGATGTGTTTGTTTGTGAGCATTAACCAGTAACGGCTCTATTATATTTGCTTCTAGTAACAGCTAAATATACTAAAACTTTTTTTCTATTTAACAGTGATATCTGGTTTTACTCTGTCATTCACTTTTCTTCCATTTAGACTACTAGAAGGGGGGGGGGGGGAAGAAATTCATGTAATTTACTTGTATGAGTTTAAACTTGGACAGTGCACAGGGTAAACTGTACAAAATCTCAAGTAAGTAAGTGAGGAAACAGATAACAGGCGCACAGTTCAATTTCTGTTCAAGATGTTTCATAGTGGTGATCTGAGTCTTGAAGAAGATGAGGGTCGGGGCATCTCCTAGTTGTCGACAACACTCAACTAAGTTCTTGTTTTTTAGTTTTTTGGGGTGGGGTGAGACTGAGTCCACTTGGTATGTTGGCCACTAATTGGCCTACTGTACCAGTCCCAGATTCTAGATGGTGATAAATGTGGAGCAGCCAGTGGAATGATTGGCATGGGAATCGAAGTACTTGGAGACAACCAGCCCAGTGCCAGTTTATCCACCACAAATCTCACATGATCTGACCTGGGCTAAAACCCAGGCCACTGAGGTGGGAAGCCAGTGACTAACTGCCTGGGCTATGGCATGACCTAACTCAAGAGTTTCAGTGGAGGCTAACCCATGCCCAACCACCTGAAAGATGGCATACAACTTTCGCCTTCACCCTGCAATGCTTTCCTGCCAATTAAGCCAAATCAGAAAAGTTAAAAGGTTCGACAAGTGGGTTCCACATGAATGGGATGAAAATCAAATAGTCATTATGAAGTGTGTTCTCTGCTGCTTTTGCACAATAAAAATGAGCGTTTCTTGATAGAATTGTGATGTGCGACAAAAAGTGCATCTTATATGACAATTTCCGATAATCCTCCCAGAGGCTTCTCTATAATGAAGTTCCAAAGCACTTCTGAATGCCCAAGTTCTGTCAAAAAATGGTTAGGATCACTGGTGGCCTGCCACTGGTGTCATGCACTACAACTTCCTGAATCCAGGCAAGACCATTACTGCTGCAAAGTAAAGTTGAGAATGTTATATTTTAGCGTCCTGTTGCACTGATTTTCATCCACAATATGTATACAGTGGCCGTCTTGTAGTGCACTCAATTTCACCTGTTACTTCACGACATGTTTCGGCAACATAGTCCCATCATCAGGTGCCCTAATTACGCTAATCTATTGCATTGCTTGCCCTCATATGTCTTCACAACACCATTTAAAAAGCATTTAAAATGTGTATATGTCAACTATAATAAATTTACACTCACTAAAACTTGTTAAGATTATTCATCTTACGTGTCTTAATTAAAACTTGTGTGTGGTTCTTCCACTACAGGGGTCGTTTTTCTTATTTTCTGTGTAAACCGTGTCTTGTGATGTGTGTTCCCTTCTTAGCTGCTAAGAATGAATGAATGAACCACACAAAAGTTTTAATTAAGACACATAAGATGAATAATCTTAACAAGTTTTAGTGAGTGTAAATTTATTATAGTTGACAAATTTCCAACATTCTGGAAGCATCCTGATGCCCTTTTAAAAAAAGTTTTGTGGTTGGCGGAGTATCCATTCCCGAACATTCTGGATGACGGTGTCATTGTCCACAAACCGCATGCCTTGGAAGTCTGATTTCAGCCTTCCGAACAGGTAGAAATCACTTGGTGCCAAATCGGGACTGTACGGCGGACGTGTCAGAAGGTTCCATTTCAATTTCCAGAGGGTTTCCATTGTTGTTTTGGCCGTATGGGGGCTTGCATTGTCTTGGAGGAAGGCTACCCGCTTTCCACCTCTCTTCCGCTTGGATCGGATCTTTTCCTTCACGTCTGTTGCCAGGAGGTCTGAGTAATAAGCTGCATTGACTGTTCTGGCATCTGTCAGAAAGTCTACATGGATAACCCCCTGCCAGTCCAAGAAGGGGGCTGCCATCACTTTTCCTGCCGAATGGCTCCTACGTCCTCTCTTGGGTTTGGGAGAACTGGTATGCCGCCACTCGCATGATGATTGCTGGGACTCGGGAATGAAGTAGTGCACCCAAGTTTCATTGGTGGTCACTACAGACTTCAAAAATGCATCACCTGCTTCGAACTGCTGTAGGAGATGAATGGCAACTTGCATGCGCACCATTTTGGTCACGTCCGTCAAAGTGTGTGGTACCCACCATACATTCACCTTGCAATAGTGCAGGTGATATTTCACAATGTCTTCTACACTACCAACACTGATGAAGACAATTGCTCCAAGTTCATTGATAGTGATGCGCCTACTCTCACGAATTAGTGTGTCTTCACGATCAATGTTTGGCTTGGTGACTGATGTTCGCGGCTGACGATCATGTGGTTCATTCTCCACGAGCTCTCTGCCCTCTCTTAAAGCACTTACACCACTCAAACACGCGGGTCCGTGAGAGACACTCTTCCCCATACTGTTGTTGGAGTCTGTGGTGAATTTCAGGGGATGGGACGTTTTCTCCGAGGAATTTGATCACAATGCACTGTTCCATGCTCTGCGGTACCTTCTGTACACTCATCACTCTGGCAACTCCCAGACAGCACTGAACAGGTTCTAACCCTAACAGGAGGGAGAGTGGAGGTCGTGGCTACAATCTCTCAAGGTCGCACAGCTACTGTGCAGTGCACCTTGTTTACAAAAAAATCAGTCCCGGTCATATTTGAACCACCTAGTACAATATACATTTTATTTTATGTACAGCAACAGGTTGGTCAAATGAAGACTATTACTTAGTTGCACTTGACTGTGAAAACTAATGAATCAAATGTTATATATGGCATGGACTTTGATCATAAACAAAAATTTCACATCAAAATTTAGTATTATTTGCTAAAGATGTAAATCCTGACCCAGTTACATTTTACTGTTTTAAGGAATCAGAATCTGTGTAAAACATTAAATTGTATAATTTAATATACAAAAGCCAATATGATAACATAATTTGTTCACACTCATAGGAGAAGTAGATGTTCTCACTGTTTGACAACTGGCTTTGACATATTGTTCAATAACATATGTACACTTTCAGATTTTGTATTAGAAAATACAGTTGTGTGTTCCTTTGCCTGTGGAAACAGAGGCTATGGACTTCAGGAAAAAAAAAAAAACATTGAAATGAAGTAGTTTGTAGTGTAGTTTGCTGTTTCTCACATAATATGTTTTGACCAAAAGTAACCTATGCTGTCAAGAAGGGGAAGGCAGAGGATACGAATGATAATATGATAGACAAATAAAAGAGATGGAACAGAACTGCGTGGAAATGTGAAGAAGATAAGGGTATGTCTTCCTGCTGACTTTCAATGAGTATTACATACAGTAGTCAATCCGTAATCCAGTACCTCTACATTGTACTGACAGCATCAAACCAGGGGCCGCCCACACACATACAATTTCATAAGTACAACCTAATACACATCATTTCCGTAGATTGAGCTTAACCTTTAACGCCTGAAGTGCCCTGATCAGGCCAATGATGAGTATGGTCGCCATGGCCAAAGTACCCCGATTTGGCCAGTCGGGCATTTAAAATCCACTAGTGGAAGGGCGCACATACACAGTCCTAAATATTCATTTTTAAATGTAGTAATTACCAGACAGACTTGAGTAAAACCCTAAAAGAGGAATTAAAATGATACCTTAGTGAACAACAAAAAAAGGAGTATACATATGAGTTACAACCAAACTCATCCATGAGCCAGTACTTTTATAGCAGATTCTGCAGATTAATGTGTTAAAAATATATAGTAAAATTCGATGTACATACCTTTTTTTTGTTGTTATCTGCTTAATGTATATACAAGCAGAAATGAAACTACAGTATTTGATTTCATCATGAACGCACAGAAAACAGATCACACTCTGTATCTCAGCCACAATGCAACTGCCCGTTCATGACTAAAGAAAGGGCAATAATCTCTTGCAGCTATAACGGAATGTCTTAGCAGTGAAGAAGGGACCGCTGATTTGTTCCCTCTAGCTTTTTCTTGAATAGAAATGCTTTCATTCTTCTACCGTTTAGTCAATAGGTTCGAAAATATGAAGAGTGTAACAAATACGTGAAAATTGCCAGCAGAAGACCAAATGATTTTATTGCTTCCATCTGTTTTCTGACACCAGGTAAAATATGTCAAGTGTTACAAGCAGGACTGATTTTATGATGCAGAACAACTCTGTGAATAACCGGGAAATCATTTTTACAGTACACAACAAAATAAAAAAAAAAATGAAAATAAAGTATATCTCTATGTATAAAAATCTGCAAATCATATGTTATAATATGCGACACTATGTTCTTTGCTGATATAAACAAAGTTAATTCCATCTGTTTATCATAAAAATTCTGTTAGATACAGCATTTTAAAACACAATGCTTAAAATCTGTTAAGAACCGTAACAGGAACAGACATTTAAACATGCAACAGCAGCGGTCATTTAAATAAACTCCGGCCTGCTCAAGCTTACCAACATTTCAAAAGCCCAGCGTTTAAAGGTTAAGCTCTAAAAAACTTTACCAAGGTCATGGCTACATGACCTGTCCTATTCAGATGATCACGTTATGTAAGCCCCCCATGCTGTAGTCACTCCATCTGGCTAAAAACCTAGCCTATACGTAGTGGTCACCAAATTTTACCAACAAAAAACTATCTCAATTTTTTCATGTCTTAATATTTGTTCATTTGTTTTAATATTTTAATTTTTATCTTCAATTCTGTAACTTTAATACAACTTTTATTTAAAAGTTATGGCTTTAAATTCTGCCCAAGTTTTGTTATACATTTACTTTTGAATTTCATTTTCAAGATGCAATAAGGATCCTTATTCACTGAAAAATGACAATTGAATGCAACTCAACAGCTCACACTGGTACATTGTATGCCTGAAGATGACCCATGAAAGGGTCAAAACATGTTGCGTCTTTATTAAAACTAATAAAAGCAAATGTTGATGCAGTAGTATCTTCTTTGTTAAAGGCACAATAGATCACTGTGGTCATGGTGCACAGGCCAAGAAGGCCCAAACCTTAAGGCTCCCACACACAGACACGATACGATTTGGGGCGATATAGCACTCGGGACGAAAGCGGCTGTTTACCGAGTGGGCCGTGCACACAGACACAACACTCGGAACTCAGGAATCTTTGACACCCGATAACCAGCTGGCCATGACTCACACTCAATCAGTATCTATACGTACGTGAAACGACATGGGTAGCGAAATGGAACAAATAATAGAGTTCGTCAAAGAAAATGCTTTATTGTACGATACTCGTCATTCGATGTACAAGGATTCACATGCTAAGGATAGAAAGTGGAAGGAATTGGCTGTTACAATGAACAGAGACAGCAAGTAGAAAAATTTGTATATATTTATATAGGGTTAAGTACACCGTAACTGTGGGCATTCTTAGTGTAGGCTATGCATCAGTTCCGTTCACTAACACGAATTCCAGGAGCAGTCATCTAGTTGAAGTACGCAACAAACCGCTCTCTAATGGCGTAGCTAACGTTTGCCGCCCTTGGGAGACGTAAAGGCTGGATAGGGAACATTTCTCCTTCCAATGGCTCCACTCGTAGCAGTTCTTCCCTGTACTTTTCATCACAGTTTTTGAGACGTAGAAAATTATGAAGCAAACACGCTGCTGATACAATGTGTTTTATATTTCCTCCTTTCAGTTCTATGGGTCTCAAAAAATTCTCCACTTCATGGCAAGAATAGGCCTCCACCAATTGGTATATTGTTTAGTGAAATCTTCTTGCCCGATGGCTCTCAGGATTTCAATCAAACCTGTCAATTTTCATCCTGAAATATATGTACAACCGTTTTTCGTCCTTCAGGAGTTGAGGTATCAATGTATAAAACTCCCCCAGTTCCTCTCTTGACAAGTTTATATCATGAATCCAAGTGATTCGTCTCTTTCGCCTAAAATACGAACACACATAGCAACCACTTATATGTACTTAATTAGAGACTCGTTATGGAATTGTAAATATTTGTACATATATATGACATACTGAATATTTGGAGGAAAAGAACTACGCAGATTTAGTGTTCAGTAAAATACTTGCTGGGATTCACCTTCGTCTTCATCAAGAGCGACAGCTAAAAGCAAAACTTCTTCCTCCAAATACTTATCCATGACTATTTACCGCTGCGACACCGCGCGGTCTACCGAGTGCGCTCGGTAGACCGAAATACCGAGGCGATATACCGACTGCGATAATATCATGTTCCTCACAGTACCGCGCCAGTTTGCGGACCTCCATTTACCGCAATGTAATTAGATATCGTCCCGTACCGTACCGAGCTGAGTATAACGTCTGTGTGTGGGAGCCTTTATACATTCATGTTCATTGTTTTGAATACTGATTGTTGTTGTGTACAGTACATTCTATCGCTTATATATCTTATTCGTGCTAGTCTGTTTATGGAGATTTAATTATTTAAAGAAGCAAATAGTAAAGTTCCTCCTAGAACATGCAGTACATACAATTCATGTGTACCTCACCTGGGTTTTCTGGGTCCCTCCTGAATTTTACATTTTTGAGATTAACATGGTTCATTCCATACAAATTATAGTCTATCATGAACTGAAGGATATAAGGAAGATGGGCTTCATGTGGTTGGTATATCTTGTTCAGGATTGCACCACTCTGAAATACACAATAAACAATTCATTTGGCATATATAACATTTAAATCCTGTGAACAGTGAAAAACACTTCAATTTAGAATACACATACTTCAAAAACAACATACACAATTATGCTTATCTCAATGGTCTTGATATTAATTTATTTTAGAAAAGACGTATGATATATCCTAAAAGCATCTACAGGTTAAAAACTCTTGCATTTACATTACCTGTAACAACTCAGCAGCCTTCTTGACCATAAGTGGGTTATAAAAATAGATTTTGAAGTACTGGTGCTCTTTAGTGTGGAATCCATAAAATGGCCTGCAATTATAGATCAAACTCATTCTTCTGCAGAAAAAATGAACACAATAATTTAGGACCATGGTTGTTTTAAACAAATAAAGGGAACCAGTCAAAAAAAATGACAAATTAAATAAATATAGAGATAACAACATAGCACGCTATGAACAAATATAGGACAACAACAAGAACTGCCTTCCCAAGAAAGACAGGCGGCACAAGTTCGGCCCCATCAAGAAAATGAATGGACAAGGGACACAGACCTATTTGGTTAAAGGATTTTAACACAAATAACAAAAAGTTTAAAAAAAAACTTTAATGCATCAAAGACAGTTGCTGTAGTTGTAAGAAATTTGGATTTTGTAGAAAGTGTATATTACAAATATTGTATATTTATGTATTTTAAAAATCAAAACACCCAATGTAATAGTAGTTTCTAAAAGTATTGTCGTTCCCTCCGATGACAGTCTATAAGGACCGAAACATGTTAGGGTGCTAAGAAGGGAAGTAGTAAAAGCTTCAACAGTCACACTGGACGGAATTGTTTTGTCATTTGTGACATATATGTATGGTTAGGGGTCTGCATGAAAAATAATTTTTTTTAAGGGGATATCCTGCTACAGCATAGAATTGGGCGTGTGTTGCATAGGTGTGCAACAAGATGAAAGAAGAAAATGGACAAAAGAAGAAAAAGAGGAAAAGAAGACATACAGCTATAACAACATTACTTCAATCCTTGATACCATACTGCATTCTATGTAACTGATCTCTGGATGAGGAATGCGTAGTTACATACTTCAAAAATTGTGGTATATTATGAATATCTGTTAGAACCAGAATTTTTATAAACTTCATAAACTGTTGTAATATCAAGGTTGCACTGTCTTGCATTACAAGTGCTGAATTAGCTTCTCACCTTAATGTACACACTGTTTCATGTGTTTACACATGACCACTATACACCACTTCCACGCTCATGATCCGACTCAGACCACTGATTGCACAACCATAACTTTATGCTGGCTATAACTGTGACCATGCAATTCCAATTCTAGCCTTTGATGGAAAGAAGAAGAATGGGGGGGGGGCAACAGGAATTATCAAAGTTTCAACACAGAGCAGCATGCACTAGTCAAGCTGCCCTTCTCCCCTCCCCATCAGTCTCATGACAATGTGAACTTCGATCCATTCTCCAACAGATAGCTCATTACTTTTTTCTATTGTATGATTCTGTCTATGAATATACTCTTAGCTTTCTATGGTATGGGTGGATTACTTACTGGACACTACCACCTAAAAGGACACCTTTTCAAGTTGGGACTGACAGATAACCCAACTTGTGAAAGGTGCCTACAAGAAAACAAATCAGCCACACACATCCTGTGTGACAGTGAGGCCATAGCTTATTTAAGATTTAATCACTTGGGTCAGTTTTTTATGGAACCAAGTGACTTTTATGATGCCCCCATAAGCAGGGTCCTACACTTTATTAAGAGTGTGGGATTAATAAAGGGATAATACAAGAGGAAGCACAATAGATCATTGAAGGTCGGAGTGCGGGGCTGGTTTTTATGGCCCACCCCTTACATATATACATACATAGCTTTCTATGCACTGATTTATGGACAATGGCAATCACGCAGCAACATATTCATAATGGCAATCCTAGTCACGACTGTTGCAATTTTGCAAACATATGAGAATTCTAGGATTGAAATGTGTTTCACTTGTCATACACATCTTTAATGCCAAGCAATGATCGCCTTTCCTTCAAGCATATTGTCACATGTTGGGTATGTCACGCAACAAATAACTTCACACCATATTGGATATAGTGAATTTACTGCATATTCACGCTTACATTTACACAATTTACAGCCTCACAACTACTGCCATCGGCAGTATCACAATTACTTCTCCTGTTTCCATGCACTCCAGCAAATGATAAGACTGCAAATGACTGGTTACTTTGGTAATCCTCTCGTTGTGTAGCTTCTGCACTGACAACAAAGAAAACAGTTACATGATAGCTACTACTGTTAAGTAATGTCCAAATCTCCCTGAAGATGCTCCTCTTACGCCATGCCACTGTTGCACGGCAGGACGCCTTCCTGCAGGCAGCAGCCAACTCCATCCGGGATCCACAATCTTCTTGGGTCAGTTTCTTCGGCTCTCCGCGTCGCCCTGCAGCTTGCTTCTTGCCCTTATGCCTCCTCTTCTGTCCCTTAACCGGTTTCACTACGGCATCTTCATCGGGGGCTTCTCGTTTTTGGGCCACCTAAGGTTTCCTGTCCACTGAGGTCAGCAGTTTTTCTCCTAGACTTGGCTCCATCTCTTGGTAGGCCATCGTCTCTTTTCGGGTAAATGACGTCACTTCTTCCTCAGGTTCTCTGACCGGTATCATTATGGTGTCTTCTATGGGGACCTCTTCTTGTTCTGCCACCTCAGGTTTCGTGTCCACTGAGGCCAGCTATTCCTCTTCTAGACGTGCCTCCGTCGTTTCTTGACAGGCCATCATCTCTTCCTCTATTTCAAGTTTAAATGTGAACATCTCCTCGTGCCTGGTGTCCATCCTTTTTTGCATGGCTTTTTTCCTTGCCTGAATGGCTCTCATTTCTGCTTGGATGGCTTCCGTTTCTGCGGCAGTCTTTTCTCACCAAGCAGCCATCTCTTCTCGCCAGGCTTTCCTGTCAGCCGCCACCTTCACCTGGTTGGCGTTTAAGTTTTCTTGGTTGGCATCTAATTTTGCCAGCATTTCAATTATTCACTGTATATCTTGCTTCTCCATTTTTTCTAGGATAACACTCAATGCATTTGTGAATTCAACAATTGCTCTTAAAGCGAGGCGTGTTTCAGTTCGTAGACACTTCTGTCATCAAATTGTCACGTGTTGGATATATGTCATGCGACAAATAACTTCACGCTGTATTGGATGTAGCGAATTTATTGCACATTCGCTCTTACATTTACACAATTTACAGTCTCACAACTACTCCCATCGGCAGTATCACAATTACTTCTGTTTCCATTCACTCCGGTGAATGAGAGACTGCAAATCACTGGTTACTCTGGTAATCCTCTCATTATGTAGCTTCTGCATTGACAATACAGAAAACAGTTATGTGATAGCTACCACTGTTGCATAACGTCGTGTTTACAGGTGTTGCTGGGTAACGCTACCGAGTTGTTTATTGCTGTGTAGTAACCGCGGTGTCCCTTGTTATGTCACTGTGGGAAGTGCTGTTACATCACCAAGGGGGAGGGGGGTGGAGTGTTGACTGGCTTGTTACCGTAGCAGCGGCAGTTGCTCCGATGCTGTTACAGCACCGCTGGAGGGGGGTGGGTGTCCTGCATAGTGCAAATACATCACAATATGTATGGTGGATGTATCAGACATTTTCTAACAATGCTATTTCAACCGTAGAAGGTATGGAGAAGTGACTGGTACAAGAGGATGCTTACAATTGGTAAACATGATATGACTGAGGAGCCAGTGGCTATAGCCTATTTCTAGGTACATCCCGATGCTTGGAGAGACTGAGGAAAACCTTACAAAGCTTTATATCCAACATGAAGAGACATTACACACAAAAAACATTAAACCTACATTCTCACAAACCTTGCAGATAAAACTGCAGTAATAATAAAATAGAAATTCAGTTGCCTGCAGCATGGCACAAAGAAACTAAGAAGGCACCATGGTCTTTAACTTTATGATATCATGCTCTAGTGGGTACCAACAATTCAGAGGAGCATAACTACAGTCTGTGCCAAAAGTAAAGTACTGAAACTTGCGCATCTCAAATGAACATGTGTTTGTCAAAGGGGCACAGCTCCAGCCACAGGTGTTCCCAGTAGTGAAAAGGAAGTGGTGTTGTGCAGTTTTTGGGAATGGGTCTCTCGAAGGAGGAAAAAGTATTCATAGTTGAGTATTATTTCCACTCATATGGAAGTGGTCACTGGACAACTCGCTTCCTTGGTCTTGAGCAGCCAGATGTTATCGTCCAGAAACCGTACATAGTACACGTGTGACGATATGGTGTGCCATCTCAGCACATGGTATATTAGGCCCTTATTTCAATGAGGATGAGGAAGGCAATGCTCTTACCATCACCCAAGAATGCTACGAGACATGGTGATTGGACCATTTCTTCAGGATTTCAGAAGGTTCTGTAGTGCAAGGGGCCTTCACATGAATAGACAGTGGTATCAACAGGATGTCTTTTCATTTTAGTACTGTATATTTTGGGGCCTACTGTACCTCCAAAACAATACCCACAATATAACTCTTTGCTGCTCTAAAAACCGTAGACCTTGTAATTAAGAGAAATATGTTCAGCTATGATAAAATTCATTCATTCATTCATGAGTAATCTGTCAGACGACAGGTCCACAGCCTCTTCCAAAACAGTTCCTCCACTTAATGCGATCTTCTGTTTTTGGGAAGAGACTATCCAGGAAAAGTGATAATGTGGTAGTTTTTCCATTTGCTTTCCACACGTCTCATTAGCCTTGCTTGTTACATTGAAATTTCTGTTTAACGAACTCTACTGGAATGGTTTTTCATACATCAAATATGGGTTTTCATTAAATGGACGTTATGCAACAAATATGCATAACTACTAATTATAATCATTTAGCTAACATAAGATTCCTCCTCTTCACAGCCACCATAGCAAACAGCAAACAAAAGAAACACTCTTGAAGAAATTCAAAACTTATAATATCACTCATCAAAGATTACGGTTGAGAGTGATGATTGGATAGAGAGAAAAAATGCTAGTACCAGTTGTCATTTCAGCCATAGTGACACTAAATGGGCGTATGAAAATTGAACACTAAATGCAGGTTATTTAATAAATTGAAATTCATTAGATGCAGAAGAAATGTACTGTTAAATGGGACTTTGACTGGGACCACAAGAAATGTTGACCAAATACCGTATTTTAGTGCATATATTTTATCATATATGCACTAAAATACGGTATTTGGTCAACATTTCTTGTGGTCCCAGTCAAAGTCCCATTTAACAGTACATTTCTTCTGCATCTAATGAATTTCAATTTATTAAATAACCTGCATTTAGTGTTCAATTTTCATACGCCCATTTAGTGTCACTATGGCTGAAATGACAACTGGTACTAGCATTTTTTCTCTCTATCCAATCATCACTCTCAACCGTAATCTTTGATGAGTGATATTATAAGTTTTGAATTTCTTCAAGAGTGTTTCTTTTGTTTGCTGTTTGCTATGGTGGCTGTGAAGAGGAGGAATCTTATGTTAGCTAAATGATTATAATTAGTAGTTATGCATATTTGTTGCATAACGTCCATTTAATGAAAACCCATATTTGATGTATGAAAAACCATTCCAGTAGAATTCGTTAAACAGAAATTTCAATGTAACAAGCAAGGCTAATGAGACGTTCATTATCCAAACTTAAAGTATCTGACAATTTCAACTTGAGATTTCCATATGGTGTCAGGCCTAAAAGCTCAAGTTTTCATATTCTACATAATATTAACAAAATCAATGTAAGTACTGTATAATAATGAAATTTTCTGCTCAACAGATGCACTGGTTATGCTGTCATTACTCTGGACTGTCAGAGCCCTGTTTCTGAAAAAAGAAAATATACAGGTAAGAAGCTTTAGGATTTGCTTCTTCTCTCTTACACCATACCATGCCAATGAACAAAAAACTTACAGTCCAGATACAAGGGTCATTTTGAAAACATGTTGCACTGTAGCATTTGCTTTTCCCAGTGATATATTTAGGGCCTTATCCAAGCTGGATGCTATCTGATACATGAGTCTGTCATGTGCTCCAGATCCTTCAAATGGAATGTACATGTATGGAAAAACTCCATGGACGTGCAAGCATGTTTTCTTTCCTGCAAAAGGAAGATTAAAAAAATTAAAATCATCTGTAAGAACAAACAAACACAACTATCTCAGATGTTAATACAATCAATACCATTGTTTGTTCATGGTTTATATAATAAGACTTTAGAAGCTCAGACTATATAAGGTCAAATAATAAGTATACGGATAAATTAATTGGAAAGAACATGGAAGGATATGGCTACGATCTATTTCAGGTACCAGTCCAGAATCTGCCAGATTGTGGAAAACCAAGAAAACTTCAGCCCAGATAGCTTGTCAGGGCATCCTGAATACAGACAGAAGTGTTACAGACTCAGCTGCAACATACAGTTCAGTCAATCATGACCACAAAGATATGTTTCCTTCAATTTAATCGGATGATAAATCTGAATGTGAAGGAATCCCCATATGCTGGGTAATTTCAAGTTTTCCTTCATTTAAAGTTCAATATCAGTGACTCCAAACAAATGACCTGAATGCTAAATTTCTGTAATTTACACTTATATTCTTCTTTTGCACAGCAGTACCAGAGGGGGGGAAGGGGAACTGCATTATGAGACACTTCATACTTTGTACTCTTTTCAGCAGATACTATTAAGCTAATCAAATCAAGGAGGATCAGATGAGGGGCATAAGCAGCATACATGGGAGCTGAGAAATGTGTACAAAATTTGCTCAGAAAACCTGAAAGGAAAGATCATTTGGAAGACGCAGGCATAGATGGAAGAATATCAACATGCATCTTCACAGAATGTGGCGTGAGAGTGTGGACTGGATTCAACAGGTTCAGGATGCAGTCCAGTGGCAGGCATTTCAAAAATGGTAATGGAACCACAGGGTTCTTTAAAAGGTGGGAAATTTCTTTACTATCTGAATGACTATTAGCTTCCCAAAGAGGAATCTGCTCCATCAAACAAGTCAGTTCTTTCAAGCACAGAAGTATAAACAGGAAAACTGTATACAAAATGCTGTAAAAGGTCATTATTTAATGTTACAGCCCTAACATGCATCACATTAATCAACATCAATGTTGGATTTTGTATTTAAAATAAGCTTGCAACCAGCACTCTCTTCTAAAAACATGTCATCTGATGCTCTCACACTTGGGTTTAGCCTCAAGGTTCAAATGTACAACAGGCTACCACATGAACAGCTTCTTACTTCTGATAAATTTGCTGGTATACATAAATTAATTTGTATTATATCAGCTTAGACTGGACAACTTCTAGCTGCCCCTCAAGCACTGAGACCTCCACTGGGCCCATTTTGTGCCCTGGTGTTGCTCAGGCGCTTTGACAGGCTTGACCTTAGCTATAGCCAAAGAGTACCAGGCAAGGTACTGATATACTGCCAT
Organism: Cryptotermes secundus; assembly: GCF_002891405.2. Lineage (NCBI taxonomy): Eukaryota > Metazoa > Arthropoda > Insecta > Blattodea > Kalotermitidae > Cryptotermes > Cryptotermes secundus. Next base: position 143,676 of record NW_019721536.1, read on the forward strand.
CTTCTTTTGGGCAGCTCACAGCAGGATTCACCAACAAGGGCATCAGAATCCCAACCACATGTCCCAGGTGGACCCACTAATGAGACCCCAGTTTCCTCAAAATAGACTGCTTTCTGGCCAAACTCGTCTCCTTGTCAAACATTTCTTTCTTTTGATGGGCAGACCTTTTACCCTTTCATTAAGAGATGTGGTGCAGTGAAGGCCAACCCCCGGCAATATGTTAACAGAGTATTAACTTTTTTGTATTTTAGGGAAAAATATTGGTTGGAATAGATTTAGTCTTGGGAAATATTTGTAAGAGGTACGAAAGCGGATGTAAGAAAGGTTAAACAACTTAAAGGAATTTCTGCGTATGGATTTAGACAGACACTGGCTTGCCACGAGGGAATGCCCAGCTACACTTGTGTGATGGGGGGACGTTTGGAGGTAAAAGTGTTAGCCAAACGGTTTAGCAGTAGAAGGGGGTGTGTCCCCTTAGGATCCTAGCCAACGAGATCACCCACCTTGGGATAAGACGTCATTGGAGGCGGACTTACACCCTCCGGGAAAATAATGAGTAAGCATAAATAGGGGTATATAACCCAGGGACCAAATTAGTAAGGGATTATTATAACAGTAATTTTGGCCAATTGCGGCTGCAGGCTATGTCAGAATGGGCACCGACTCGACACCCGGCAACGCCATCCGTCTGCAGATCCAACCCAAGTAAGTGGAACTACTCTTATCGCCATGCATAATAATTGTGACATTATTAAAGTGTAACTCTTCCAATGGGACTTGAGCTAGGAACGTTACAAAAGTGTACAGGGCGTAAGAGTGATCCAACTGAGTGATCAGAGGTAGCCAAGTGTAATGTGTAACCCGACACCAGTCGGCTCTTTTATTGTGATAGTACCAAAATGTGTATAACTGTATATTGATTGTGTTTATACTAATATAGGGTAGCATAGGGTGAGGATGTGGGTTTCTGTTGTGATTTCCTCCATTACCACATTTCGCACCCGCGCCCTCCAGCCAAGCCCGGTAAACAGTGAGCCCCTAGGCAACGAAGCAACGATAGAGGAAGCTATTCAGTCGTTTCCTTAGTCCTACCCCTCTGACTGCAGTACAAAAGGTGACAGTGGGGATACCTCCACGCCCCCCATCTCCACGGAATAACTGGTGGCATAACAAGAGACATTCAATTTTACCCTCCTAGGCCCTTCACATGAAAGCTCTGGTGAGCTAATTACTACTTCCTCTTGGCAGCAGGAACTGAGCCCTCTGGTGCAAGAGGAAGATCTTCTCCTGGGATCCTGGAGGTGGGAAGTATAGTTACTAGCATTCACTGACCCTCCACTGCTGTTCCCATAACTGAATATCAGGTGAGATTTTGCAAGTCTGAACAATGTGGAAAAGAGAAAACTCTTGACCTTACTGGGACACGAAATCCAATCCCTTGGTCGTCCAGCCCTTAGCCAGTTGCTATACCAACCACGCTATCATGGCTCCAAATTAAATGGAGACTGTCTTTCAGTAAACATGAAATGTGATGTTTTTATATGAGTGTGACCCAAGGTTTCTCATATTAACACATTGCAGACCGGACGGGCCATATGGTCCTCTACGTTTCCAAGCGTTGCGGACCAGGCGGGCCATATGGCCCTCTACGGTCACATTATGTTGCAAAACGCTATATACCGCTGTGTGGCTTCGTTGAATCGTAACTACTGCGTAGATGACCTCGGGAATGATTGCTGCCTTATCTAGTAACTCGACCAGAGTCATTTCCTCTTACAACCTAAATAAAACTGGCTTTGTTCTAATCCAAGCTTGCACGTATCAACCACGCAGCTACCAGTTCAACATGGCTCAGAGACGAAAGCAGTTGTGATCTCTCAGAGGACAGGAAATATTACATATGTTCTCCGATGAGCTATCAGATTTGCCAACTGCTTCGTCTTTAGATAGCGAGGTCATTATCAGTGACAGTGACAGTGAAGGGGGCCACAGGGCTGCCCAAAATGTGTCAAGTGAAAGTGAGAGCTCCGTTGAAAGTGCGAGTGTCGGGACAGCAATACCTACTTTCAAGGAAAGTACATATTTGTGGTACAATTAGGGTGAACAGAGGCCTCCCTCCAAATCTGAAAGAGGAATGTAAACGCCTGAAACGTGGCGACACCGCATTCAGGAGGAAGGAGGACATTCTTCTTCAGTCCTGGAGGGATACTCGCGTTGTGAATATGGTTTCCACTATTCACAATTCGAGCATGGTCGATGTTCAAAGACGACACGGGCAAGTAAAGAAGCCTCTTTGTATTTCTGAGTATAATATGTTCATGAAAGGAGATGATAGGGCCTACCAGTTCTTGGCCTATTATTCCCTACCTAGGAAAACAGTAAAATGGACAAAGAAAGTTGCACTGTGGCTTATAGACTGTGCAATTTTCAATTCATTTACAGTTTTCAAAAAGGTAAACAGAAATTCTACTTTGAAATACAAAGCATTTCTGTTGAAACTGGCAAAAGCTTGGGCTACTGACGTCACGGTGGCGGCAGTACCTATGTCAGACACAGATGTAGTGCAGCCGGGGCCATCTGTTCACACCTGCCGGAGGCCTCAAGTAGACCCCCCTGGCCGACTCTCTGGTGATATGCGGAAACATATTCTCGTGAAAATTGTGAAGAGTGAATATTGCAAGAAGAAAACACCCTTCTAGGCAGTGCCGTGTGTGCGCAGAGCACAACAAGAAGAGTAGAACTGCCTAAATGTGCAACTCTGCATAATGCCTCTTCACAAAGGGGAATGTTTCCAGAGATATCACATGCGCAAGCACTTCTAGGAGCTGTGGTAAGTGTTCTCAAAAAATTTCAGTTCATAAAATTAATTAGGAGATTTTATATTAATTTTTAAAGTGAACAGTGCACAAGTTATGGTAGTAGGTTTAAAAACGGCGGTCCCCAGGGTGATTTAAATGTTTAAACCACCGGTCTGCAATGTGTTAAGGGACTGAGAATATCCAAGAACAGTGTTGACAAAACATTTGAAATTAAGAGGAAGTCACATGAGGATATAAAAAAAATAGAAAAATGAGAAGATTCATAACATATCCTTCACCAAATATTTTCATAATGTTCACATAAAGGAGAATGAGATTGGGAGGGAATAAATTCATACAATATTTTGGTCAGAAAATCTGAAATAGATCCCCTTGGAAGAATGGCTCAGGATAGGGAACAATGGTGGGCTATCCTGAAAATAATACTAAACCTTTGGATTCAAAAAGGCTGGCAATTCTTTTGACCTGAGCAACTTCTTGTGGATTCTGATAAACAAAGCTAGTTATAAAACTGTTATTTAGTTTTAATTTGGGACATAAACATGAGATCTGGCATTCTCAAAGGAGAGACTACCATCTTCTCGAAGATGACAGTAGAGACTGGTACATATTTATGGATACAACTATAAGATACTGCAGTGGCAACAGTACTGTGACTGCCAAAAGTCTTAAGTTCAATCAGAAATTCTTATTGAATACACCACTAAGTGTCCAAAACAAAATGATAAGTTTTGTTATTCATATTATCTGACCATAATGGTTTCATATCGAAATGATTATACCTGTAACAGTTGATCCAAATATCCTAATTACTGGGACTTGTTCAACTTCCGTTCCACGAAATTCTGAATAACTCACATCCAGTTCATGGATGGGAGGACTCATATAATGATCAGCCAAAACAAGACGCACAGAGAACATCATTCAAGAGACTTCAGCATCACTTTGCTCATAAAACCTGCAAGGCAAAAGATATTGGTTTCTTTACATATACACTTCTTTCCCACTGCCATACTACGAGAAGCGTTCCGTATATAATGCCCCGTATTTTTTTCAATGAAAACTACAACAGATACAGAAAGCATAATAACGCATGCAGTAACAGGAGCAAAACACAACACAGAACACGATACACAAATGTATGTAGGAAGAATGCTCACATAAAAGAGGATTGGTGTAATTCGCATGTTTGAGTGTGACGCAGGATGAATCCTGAAAAGTTTTATTATTTAGAATTCATCGACATATATGACGAATATAGATTTTAGTCATTTTAGTATGAAGACATCATGGCATGGAATACAATAGTTTAACGTGCATAAAGACACCTGAGGATGGCACATTAGTGCTGAAACATAAGTGTGGAAGTGAAGAATAAAGTGAAAAAGTGTATACACTGTAAGACGATTAGCATAAACTATGGACATGAATCAGTGTAACAGGACGCTAAAATATAATATTTTTAAAATATAACATAATAACGCAGTTAAATAGAGCAAGATTTCAGCTACTTACCGTTATTTTTCCACATAATCAACACCATTCTTTATGCACTTTTGCCAGCGATGTACAAGAGCCTGTATGTCGCGCCCGTAAAAGTCTGCGCCAGCAGAGCCTAGCCACTTTCTTACAGCTGCAATGACAGCAACATTGTCTGGAAAATACTGCCCACGTAGTCCATCTTTCATAGGCTCAAAGAGATGGAAGGCTCAAGGTGCTAAATCGGGGCTATAAGGTGGATGTGGTAGAACAGTCCTGCCAAACTTTGCAATGTGCGTGGTGGTCGCCAAACTGGTATGAGGTCTAGAGTTATCATGCTGCAAGCAAAAGGTTGTCTGCTTCTCTGGCCTGACTCAGGAAATGCAGGCTTTCAGCTTAGTCAGCGTCGTCTTGTAGCATTCAGAATTGACAGGCTCACCAGGCTCCAGGAAATCCAACAAAATCACACCCCGCCTATCTCAAAAGACCATGCACATCACCTTCCCTGCCAATGGCTGTGTCTTGAACTTCTTCTTTCTTGGGGAATCCAGATGTCACCACTCCATGGACTGTCTTTTGGATTCCGGCTCGTAGCGGTGACACGTCTCATCTCCGGTGATGATGCTGTCCAGAAACTTGTCACCTTCAGCCTCAAACTGGTGCAACAGGTCCTGACAGACTTCCTTTTGATGAGTTTTGTGGTCCTGTGTAAGCATCCGCGGGACCCATAAGGAACAAACTTTGCGATAATCCAGNAGAAATCCAGCTTCCCCAACATCGTTTCCAATGCATTACAGCCGATATTAAGCCATGCATACAGTTCCCTAGTCGTTCTCCGCCAATCTGTACAGATGAGCTGATCGAGGTGCTGCTCATTGTGAGGGGTGGCAGCCGAGCAGGGATGCCCATGGCATGGCTTGTCGTGCACTTCACTTTCACCACTGTTGAAACGCACTACCCACTGCCTCACTGTGCTGACATGCACTGTATCATCTCCGTACACCTTTAGCAAGTGTCAATTGATGTCAATGGGTGCAATTTGTTTGGCAATGAGAAATTCAGTAACACATCTCTGTTTCGTATGCACTTCTATGTCAGACACCATTTTGGTAGACTGCTCTGCTGTCGCTATTTGTCGCACGATAACCAAACTAACAGTACACTGGCGGGAAGGTTCAACCTTTACTACAACACCACCAACATCCAGCTCAGACGTTACATATTAACACAAAAAATAGGAGGCATTATATATGGAACATCTTCGTATTATGTGACCTCTGGTTCCTTACACGATATACACATGCATATGTATAATTTAATGGTTTCTTATTAACTTAAAAAGTGTTATAAAATATGTTCTGTCAACATTTAAAGTAGGCTTATTACTATAACACCTAAACTATGGCTTCATATGTCAATTTATGTCTTGTTTGAAGATTTGTACAGGCGAAGATATTTAAGAACCTGTCACCAAATATCAGAGGATTACAGATGGAAAGTAAAACTTATGTCAACATTTTCCATGCACATTTGGACCTACAGCAAAACTAACATGCCCAAAGGCCAACAGATCACAAACCAAACCTACCTAGATCACAAAATATGTAAAAAATGTCACCATTGTCACATGTTCCTTGCACCTTCATCTCCTGGAAGTTCCTTTTTCGAAATAGGACACACTTTAACTTACAATTTTACACCCCAGTCACCTGTACAATGTGTCTATGGGGCTTTTGAGGGAAATATTCAAGCCTAGTACAAATTACATTCAATCTCTCCAGTAAGCAACTGGCATTTTGAACTGGTTCTTTTTGCCCAGTAATGACCTTGCCTGTCTGAATAGTTTTTCCCCATATAGAACTGTAACATCCTGAAATTTAAGCCAGAATATTCACTTCACTTTTCACATGGGTAATACAGTCACATGTTTGGGTGACTGAGACGTGGGTTTGGATTGAATCGTTTTTATTGGATCATCACCAGTTGTAACTACAAATAACTGTAACTCATTCAAAAATACTGTACTTATAACACACGTCAGTTCTTCTATTCACTTCTGTTGTAAGCACTTTGCACCAGTCTCTCAACTGTTTTGAACTCTCCTGAACTCTCCACACACACACTGACTTAACCTCAAACAGACACTTGTTATATAGGGGCCACACAGACCAGACAGATAAAGTCATGTGATTTTACTGTTGCAGTGTGACGGCATGGTGTCTGTGTAGAAGTCTGTTTACTGAGCTGTTGCCTAGCAGCAGGTTGCATAACCTCATTGTTCCATTGTTGCATGCATGTATTGCATGTGTTTACCAGTCTGTTACCTAGCATAGGATAGGATCATCATGGCGGACACTGAAGGACATAATGAGAGATGCCTCTCTTCCTTCGTTAACATAAGTAGTGTTGAACAAGATGGAAAGTGCCTTGGTTGCTCACAATTAAGACTTGAACTAAATAAAATTAAAACTGAATTACTATTGTATGAAAAAATAATAAAAGTGCTACAAGAAGAGTTACATCAGAAAAATCTCCTAAACAATGTCGAATCTGCAGTGCAAGATTATCTCTGATAAGTATTTCAGACTTCAATCAGTACAGGAAGGACGGACCCAATCAATATCCAAAAATTACAAGAAAAGTATAACTTTAACAGCAATTTGATACAAATATTCCCCACTACAACAAACAGATATGAGGTCCTTTCTAACTTCCAAGAAGATGAATCAGTTAATGTAACAACTAAAGTCACGAAAACCCAGAATTCAAATAACTGTCCTCAAGTAAAATGAAATGTTCAGATAGTCAGAGGTGTAGAGAAAAGTGAACATAAAGTGCTGATATTTGGGGATAGTCATGCAAAAAAATGTGCATTGGAACTTTCTCATAAACTTGATCATAAGTATGAAGTCTATGGTTTTATTAAACCAGAATCTGTAACCAACGAGATCATCAGGACTGCAGAAAGCAGGATGATGTGATGATTCTCTGGACACGAGCTAATGACATCAGCATAAACAACTCTAAAGAAGTTTTAAAAAATTTATCTTACTTTATGAATGCAGATAAGAAGGTGAATATTATTTCAATAAATACATTACCTAGACATGATCTCATGCCTATGTCTTGTGTTAATAATGAAGTAGTTAAATTTAAAAGACAATTTAAGAAAATAGTTAAGTTACATGGAAATGCTGAGTTTCTAGAAGCAGAATTACCAAGAAAGCACTTCACAAGACATGGCCAACACATAAACAATAATGGCAAAGATCTAGTCTCCATAGAATTAGCTAAGTCACTAAAACAGTGTTTAAAAAAGAAGGAAACTTGTCCTATTCAAATGAACTGGAAGGACGTCAAGCTAGTTATTCAGAGAAAAACTGTAAAAAACATTGAACCTGTCACTTTTATGGATTCTCTAAGATTAACCAAGGGTGATACTGGTAAAAGTAGAAACGGGGAAGTCTTATCCCATGCTATGGACCATGAAATGCAGGCCGAAGAAGTAGGTGGAATATTTGAAGACAGAGTACAAGTAGGTAGGTCTTCAAGAAGGCATAACAAAGCCACTATTACGAAAAGTAAGGATTTCTTATGGTAGATGCAAATTCAAAAAGACCAAAGTATTCGAGGAATAAGTGTAATAGGAGTGATGACATAAATAGATCCAAGATATTTCATCAAAATATAAGGGGTATAAAAGGCAAAATTAATGAGTTAATGATTTCTCTACTAATGATGAACCTAGTATAATATGTCTATCAGAACATCACCTAAATGTCCAGGAAATGGATGTCACGCATATACTTAAATACAAATTTGGTTCTGGTTATTGAAGGAAGAAATTTAAAAATGGTAGTGTTTCCATATTCGCCCAAGAGGATCTAAATTTCATTCCTTTAAACCTACAAAAATATTGCAAGGAAGGTGATATGAAATCACTGCTGTTGAAGCAGAACTAAACGATGAAAAGATAATTGTTCTTTGTATATACAGATTCCCATTAGGTGATTATGATTTCTTCTTAAATAAACTGGATTGTGTACTAAATTCTCTCCTCAAATATAACTCAGAATTTATAATATGTGGGGATATAAATATAATTACTTGGAAATTAATAACAGGAAATCAAAACTAGATACCCTATTAAATACCTACCTTATCGATACTGTTCAATTTCCCACAAGAATTATTAATTCAGCTACATTAATAGATAATATAGTGTGACATGTTGCGCAATGGAGGACAATCCCCCCCCTACCCAGCAGTGACGTGGTGGGTGAGTCAGCGCTCTGTGGCCCCCCCCCCTCCATACTGTGACATGGCACGCAACACCGCTGTCGACAAGGCGCCAGCCAACAGTGGTACCGATTACGTAACAGGCAAGCGCTGCGACTATATAAGGGAACTAAACAGCCCCCGCAGTCAAGTTGAAATGTGGCCGTCGCCGAGTTCAGTTGTCGCAGTTAGTTAAAAGTGTATCAGCGGCCAAAGACAGTTCTCCAACCAACAGTGAACGAGTTAAAATATAGCCGTATGGGATGAAACAAAGAAAATGTTCAACAAGAAACCTGGAAGGGAAGAACGGGAATAAAGGACATAGGCTTCAGACAGCCGCTATGCCAGATGAAAAAGGTGCCAACCAAGGACGTCATTGGAGACTGTAGATCAGGACAGCGATCGCACCTAGGAGGGAGAATTTGTAAGACCATGTACAAGATTGTCAGCGTGAAGATGGTGAAACAAATGGACAGATCTTCTGTCGGCCTACGACGGGGCAAGGATTGGACCCTGTGGAGGGGTTGACCCCCTCCAAAACGGAAAAAGGCCCGTATAGGAGGAACCAGTAGTAGAAACACCGGCCTCCCTAGCATTAATGAATGAAGACTGAATGAGCGACGAATGAGTGTGACACAACTGGATCTTCTGGCAACTTAGCAGGAAACCACTCGAGACGAGCTGGTCTTAAGAGGGGAATGGTTCTAACGGCCGGAGGACAGTCGCTGAAAGGAGTAGCAGGAATAAAAGAAGATGCTGCAAGAATATCCTCCAGAGAAAAGTAACAGGGCTGCACCGATAGGCTATTTGGGATGAACAGCCTTAAGGAAGGAGGAGTGTGACGTGTTGCACTATGGATGATGCCCCGCCCCCGCCGTGACGCGCCGAGCGGAGCTGAGGTGAGCCGAGTCCCAGCACACTGGTCGCTATGCAACGCGAGTAAACAGCAGTTGCTATGCAGCCGTAAACAACTCCCGACAGCGTTGCTAGCAACACGGCGCCAGACAACAGTGGTGCGTATTACGTGGCTATTTTCTGTGTTGTCCGGAACGAGGCTAAATAAGGAGCAGCGAAGACTATTCACAGTTAGTTCTCAAGTTTATGAGTAGCCAGGCAGTCAACCTTTCAGTTGTAGTCTAGCATTTGCAGTCTAGTATTTGTATTACTGCCGATGGCAGTAATTGTCAGATTGTAATTTGTGTGACTGTAAGGGTGAATGTGAAATAAAATTCGCTATATCAAATACAGCGTGAAGTGTTTTGTCACATTATACACCCAACACGTGACAATATTCATTGATAACAGACGAAGCTAGAGCATTAAGGGTCTATCTGATCATGATGTTCAGCTCATGTCATTTAAGAGTATTACGGTCTCCAATAACGTTTTGGACCTATTTTTGTTAGAAATATCAATAAGAATAGTATTGAGGAATTTAAAAAGTTACTAAGTTGGGAACAATGGGACAACTTCTTCAGGAATAATAATGTCAATGTCATGTTCAACAACTTTCATGATATGTATTTAAGATGTTTTTATGCTTGCTTTCCAAAAAAAGAAGTCAAGCATAATATGATTTATAACAACTGGATTACTAGAGGGATAATGATTTCATGTAAATGAAAAAGAGAACTATTTTTGCAAAGCAGGAACTGTGATGATTTAGATCTTAAAATATACTATAATCAATATTCCAAAGTACTATCAAGAGTGATCATAGCATGAAAGAAATCATATTACAATAAAATTATTTTCAATTCCAATAATAAAATGAAAAGTATTTGGGAAATAATAAATGAGGACAAAGGGATATCAAAAAAGGATAAAGGTATTCATTCCATATTTGTAGATAAGAAATTATTAAGGAATCAGATAAAATTGCAAATGTTTTCAACAAGTACTTTTTATTTATAGCTGAGTCTATTATTCCAAATAATAATATATATCCGAATCTGAAACTATCTATTCCAACCAATTACTTAGTAGATTCATTTAATGGACCTTTTACCAAGATGAAATGGCAGTACACCTCCACTCAGGAAATCGCCAAAATTATTAAGATGCTAAAGACTAAAAATTTGAGTGGATATGATGAAATCTTCAATAAAATATTAAAACTGAGCCTTCCATTTATAATTTCCCCATTTACTCATACTTGTAATGCAATACTTAACAGTGGTGTCTTCCTTGATAGACTGAAATTTTCCATAGTCAGACCACTATTTAAAAAGGGGAAAACTCATGATGTATCTAACTATAGGCCTACATCCTCTGCTAACGTCTTTTTCTAAGATAATTGAAAAACTTATGTATGCTAGACTTACTACACATATCGAAACAAATAATTTATTGGTTCAAGAACTGTATGGTTTCAGATCACATTCTTCAACTGAGAAAGCGGTTTTTTCATTGATTGATAGCATCTTATCTGCGATGAATAACAAACTGTTGGTGGGAGGCATTTACTGTGATTTACAGAAAGCATTTGATTGTGTTAATTACAAAACATTATTGGAAAAATTAATATTCTATGGAATAGATGGGATATTTAAATCACTCACTGAATCTTACTTGTCAGGTTGATGGCAAAGAGTTGTAACAGAGAACAGAATTGATTGTAGCAACTCTTCTGATTAGGAATCAATCAGATGCGGTGTTCCTCAAGGCTCGATCCTTGGCCCCCTGTTTTTTCTGTTTTATACAAATGACTTACCAAAAATAATAACATGGTATTATTTGCAGATGACACCAGTATTATAGTAACTGGCACGAACAAATTAGACTTTGATATGAACCATAATCAAACTTCTAAAGATATTAATTCACAGTTTAATGCTAATTTGCTCAGTTTGAATTTTGTTCCATGAATCATTATAATATTACCACACAATATATATGGACAAATACCGTCTTAAGTGCAACAATTTTATTGTAGTTTTTACATCTTTTTCCTCCTCCACACATGTTTCGGCCCTAAATGGCCATCATCAGGTGTGTATTACTCACGTAGCTGTTACACTGCTTGTTAAAATTTAAAATCACCAGTCTTTCTAATTGTATAAAATCTTTGTTAATCTACACGCGTCGATTTGATTTTTAAATTAGCACTTTTTAAAACTTTAATTCAAGTTAAAATGTCTGTAAGATCTCTGTTCTCTTTCTTTTCAAATTTTTTAATTAAAATTTTTCAGGGTACATGCCCTATATCTACGGTGCTGCAGCAGCCACTTCTTGTTTTTATCGCTGTTCATGTGTTGTCTGTAATATACAAATATTCGTGTTACTATATTATGTTATGTTATTCTTATATGTTTATACTGTTATTTGTACTTACTCTGTGTAGGCGCTCTCTGTGTGTGTCGCTGCTTATCTTTAATACGTTTGCTGTCTGGTGTACTGTGTGCTGTGTTTTATGTTCGTGAGTGTTGGAGGGGGAATGGGTAGTGGGGGGAGGGAGGTACCGTTAGTCTGTATAGATTTCGTATATAGTTTGAAATATGGGATTGTATGTTTCTATGTGTGTGTCATTCATTTGTAGGCCTTTCTTACTTATTTTATATATATGGTATTTCTCTAATGTATTCAAATGTTTACCCTTTTTTCCCGTTGTTACAACTTCCATTACGTCTGTTATTGTTCCGTATGAATGTCCCGTATTTAGTATGTGATTTGAGTACCCGGAATTGCAATTATTATTTCTAATATCATGTAGATGTTCTTTATATCTAGCGTTAAATGTTCGGCCCGTTTGTCCAATGTATTTCAATGGGCAATCTACACATTTCATTTGGTATATGCCACTTTTATTGTATTTATCTAATTGTGGTTTTTGTTTGAGTATGTTTTCTATTGTGTTACGTGTGCGGAATGCTACTTTTATCTGTGTGTCTTTAAAAAGTTTTGTAATTTTTCTTACTTCTTTTGTACTATATGTAAATATGGCCCACTTTGTTTTTGGTTGTTGTTCGTCGTCATTTGTGTTTGATTTTTGTTCTCGTTTTGTCTGATTCGATCTTTTGATTATGTTAGTGTCGTATCCGTTGTTATGTAGTATGTTTTTAATAGTGTTCTTCTCTATTTGTTTTCCTTTTTCTGTTATTGGGTATGTGTGGAGTCTATTCATTAAGTAATTAATACCTGACAATTTGTGCTCGAATGGATGGCACGAGCTGTTAGGTATTATGATGTCTGTTTGTGTGGGTTTTCTATATATTTCGAATTGCAAGCTATCTTCATTACGATGTATTGTTATATCTAGAAAGTTAATAGATTCTTCTTGTTCTCTTTCAATTGTGAACTTTATAGTTGGTTGCAATTCGTTAATTTCTTTGAGTGTATGTTCTATGTTCGTTATTTTTTCGTCATATATTATTAATATGTCATCGACATATCTAAAGTATGCCACTATTTGTTGTTTTACTAGAATGGGAAATATTTGAGTGTGTTCCATATATTGTATATATGTTTCTGCTATTATTGCCGATGTTGGGGCTCCCATAGCTAGACCATCTGCTTGTTTGTAGTAATTCTGGTCAATTTGAAAATAATTCTGTTCCAATACTGTTTTTAATATATGTATTGTTTCTTTGTGGCTTTCTTTATCTATGTCATTGTTTTCCTCTAATATAGTGTTTATTATGTTTATGGTATTTGTTTTTGGTATATTTGTATACATGTTTTCAATGTCAAAGGAACATAGTCGCATATTCTCATTAAGTTTAATGGTTTGTAAATCTGACATTAAGTGGGAGGAGTTTTGGACATTGTATGTATTTGGTAATTTTAGATAATCATGTAATACTTTTGTTAATTTCCTTGCTATTTCGTAAGCTGGGGCGTTCTTCCAATTTATTATTGGTCTAATGGGTGTGTTAGGTTTATGCAATTTTATTGTGGCGTGTAGGTTTGGGGCTGTGGGGTTCATGTTTGTGTATTTCCATTTGTCTCGTATGATATTATTACACTGTTTCAGTGTTTGTTTTATTGCCCTTTGGTATTGTTGGGTCGGGTTTTTGTCGATTTTTATGAATTTATGAGTGATACACACCTGATGATGGCCATTTAGGGCCGAAACATGTAGTGTGGAGGAGGAAAAAGAAGAAAAAACTACAATAAAATTGTTGCACTTAAGACGGTATTTGTCCATATATATTGTGTGAGTGTAACAGGATGCTGAAATATAATATTCTGAGCACTTGGTTAGAATTAATTGAGCGCTTCAGCAGACGCAAGGGCTCCTTCCGGATTTAGGCAAAAGGCGGGGACAGACAGTTAGTGATGAAACAATTCAGGCTGTCACTCAATTTTATGAAAACAGTAGGTTCTGCCCTGGAAAAAAGGATTGTGTGAGTGTTAACGTGGGAGGTATCAAAGAGTGTATGCAGAAACAGCTGATACTATGCAATTTGAAGGAACTTTACATTCACTTTAAGAATACTCAACCTGAGCACAAAATTGGTTTCTCCAAATTTTGTGCACTTCGACCGATGTGGTGTATCATTGCTGGTGCATCGGGGACTCATACCGTTTGTGTATGCAGCTATCACGAATATATTACGCTAATGCTAGAGGGAGCAAAACTGAATTCGGACTACAAGGATTTTTTACATGTAATGGTTTGAGACATCGAAAGTTATAAGTGCATGGGAATGAATGCGCAGACTGCCCTGGAGAATAAATTCTGACAGAATTGCTATCAGCCGAATCAGAGAGCATGCCCGATCAAATAGTCTACAATGGGTCAACACAGGCAGAGCTAACATGATTTCTGTAATGCAAAGTTACAGTGAATTCTGCGAATCTCTAATTGAAAAACTGACAGAACTGAAAAAACATCACTACAGGGCTAAAATTCAGTCGCAGTAATTGAAAGAAATGAGGGAAAGCCTGGACGAAACACAGTGCCTCGTTGTTGCAGATTTTGCAGTTGAACGGTTATCCCAAAGGTTTTATTGACTCGGTCATTAATTCCAAGGGCAGTAGTCGTCCGAAGAAAGAGGAAAGCCCTCTGTGTTCTGTTTATATTCCATATGTGAAGGGTGTGTCTGAAAAGTTTAAACAGATAGGTAATCGATATAATATTAGGACCATCTTCCATGAGAAAAACACTCCTAGGAACAAGACTCTGTGCAACAGACGGCAGAGTGCGTCTATAGCATTCCCTGTTAATATATTGTATCCCCGCACCTGAGATCAATGTTGTATCCAGCAGCGGGACAGGTTGGCTAGGGCGAGCGGTCCCCTTGGGAGTCAATGCGGGGTGTCGTTCTAACAGACTGTCGAGACACTTGGCTGGATGGATTTAATGTACAATCAAAATGAAACAGAAATACACAATTAAATGGCAGAGAACAAAGTAGACAACACTCCAATACTTCTGCCTAAGCAAGGGCAGCGTCCGACTTCTGATAACCAGGCGTCACTGCTCTACACATAGACGCAGGTAACCTCGAGATCAGAGAGCGGGGATGAAGTCTCTGGCCGTTGTACTTATGCCAGCCAGTACGTGACTTTCCCCATGTTTCACATATCGCTATCAATAGGAGGTTTCCCCAAACGTCTTGTGACACTTGTTATTTGGCCTCCCGGACCTTGCCTTTTACTCGGACTTTAGCAGATGCGTTCTCAGTGGATCTCCGCATGTAAATTGGAAAGCGGGTAGTGATCCTGTTTTCTCTTTGCCTTCTGGCTACAGCTATTTCTTGGGATGTACACAACATCGGTGAAAGTCCAAGTTTACAGTAACGGCCTGGTCCGCTTGTACTGTCAATTCCGTGTTAACTGAATGAGGTTTCTTTTCATTATATGATATTAACGTACGTAAATTGGAAACGTTTCCTTAACTACTTCCTTCACCCTAGCATGTGCCTTCTGTACATGCAACAAATGTGGCAGAAGCTACATTGGCGAAACAGGCAGACCTCTGGCCGTGCGACTCCGGGAACATAGGCATAACCTCAAAGAAGGTCTTATAGAAAAATCTGAACTAGCTCAACATGCCTAAGAAGAGGGACATAGGGTTNACTGGGTAAATCAACACGCTACACTTCACCCATTTGTGTATTACTACAAGGGGGACAATATAACAAAATGCCGAAGCTTGTGTATAATCAGTCATCATGTAAAGCAGGATACAGCCACAGTTTATGTGTTCCAAAAATATCTTATAGCCAATATAAAAGAAAATGTGCCTTCGGTCAGGAAAGTTATTTATTTCAGTGATGGCACTGGAAGCCAATATAAGAACAACAAGAATCTTTCCAATTTATGTCATCACTATGAAGACTTCAGACTTGAAGCAGAATGGAATTTTTTTGCCACCTCGCATGGGAACAATGCCTGTGACGGTATTGGCGGCACCACGAACAGGCTAGCAGCGAAAGCCAGTCTTCAAAGAACTCATTTTAATCAAATCATCTGCCCGCTAGAACTGTAGTAATTCTGCACAGAAAATATCTCAGGGATAGTTTAATTTTCTGTGCCAACAGAGGAAGTTGGAAGAAATGAAATCATTCTAAAAAGCAGGTTCCAAAAGTGCAAAACTGTATCCCACACAAGTGAAAAACACCGGGTCAACCCTCTGGAGGAAAACACAGACAGGTGTTATAAAACATCCAAGTCCGATGATTTCAAAGACATCGTGGCAGTGGACAATTCCTGAACTACTTTCAAACAAACAGGACGATTTTCATCGAAGTACACAAAGAACTAATACTACTGGATGCAGGTATGCCAATTATTGAGGTATTGATTCTTTTGATAAAATTCAAAGTGTCCACACCTTCGCTCTTATTTGAATATCAAAGTTGTAATTTTATCTCCAAGTTACTCTAGAATAGAGCATTATTTGCTACGAATTTCAAAATTTTCGGAGTGTCCCCACTGGAGATATGAGATGTTAAAATGGTCGATTTTGGGCCCAGAGCAAAGTTTGAAATCTCCTGGAAAATTTTGGAAACTAGGTATGTGGTTCAAAACTACGTGATCATATTCCCCATGTGGGTAACATATCTGATACTTTCCCTCTCCCATTGGTTTTTGAAGGTCAAAAATTGTGTTTTTCCAAAAATTGATAGGTAACTTTCGAGCTTAATTAGACCTAGAGGAAGTGTGCTGAGTAAACCCTTATAGTGATATGATTTATAGTCCATATCATGGGGAACAAATTGGTTTCTTATTGGAGTCTGTAGCTTCAATAGTTATCGAGATATGGAAGATAACTCAAACCTTCATTTCAGCCGAAAACACGTTTTTTCGAATTATAAAAACGCTTGTACCAGGAGAACCGAGGGGATTACAATTTTTTGAAAAATATTTTTGTAGTATGAAAATATGTATAAATAAGTGTACAAAATATATTTTTTTTAAATGGTGAGCAACCTCTCTGGATGATATCATGTGGAATGACCCATATGTCCTACCATTAGAGTGCTATACGACCATTCCTGGAATTTTTTGACTGACCCTTGTATACTATTGGTAACTATTATTGAATTACTTAGTGATTGTATATGGTATTGATTGAATTATTATGGTTATGTAGTTTACTTACTATCTGACGAGCGATTCCATTGTGTAAATGTCTGCTCTGATGGAGAGATGAATTACAACTGATTTGGGATGTATGTCATTATGGAAGGTGTAGGTGAGGGGGGGGATGAGGTGGAGGAGTGGTGGATGTAGGATGGGGGTAAGGTGATGTTCATATTTGGTACACTGCCATTATTTTGTCAAATACTGGGTTAAGTGTTTCGGTAAAATCGTCGTTCAACCAGATGTTTTTCTTGCTGATTTCATATATATGAAATCTTTATTGAGTATCTAACATTCGTCCTTTCTTTCCGATGTACAAAATGTCCATAGTTTAATTTTCATGGACAGTGTCTACTATGTGCTGGGCGAATTTGGAATTTTGTCCACCGTTCTTTATGTCTCTTATGCATTCCTTAAATCTAATTTTGAATGTACGCCCAATTTGTCCTACATATATTTCTGTGGACATTTTACACACTGTAATCAGTAAATTCCACCTAAGTTAAACTTATCATTCGTATAAACACCACCGTTCCCCCATCCTACATTAACCACAACCCCACCTCACCTAAACAGCACTCTATAACGACATACATCCCAAATCAGTTTTAATCCATCTCTCCACCAGATCAGACAGTTACACAATGGAGGCGCCCATCAAATAGTAAGTAAACTACATAACCATAATAATTCAATCAATACCACATACAATCACTAAGTAATTCAATAATAGTTACCAATGTTATATTATTTCCAGGTATCAAATATAAAATAATAACATAAAACATAACAACGGGTCTCCGAACACCACATCAGCCATTGTTTATATAATATGTCTACACAACTATTACATACGAGGGTTGGAACTTTAATAGTGACAACTATTTATTTACAACTGATACAAAATAGATGCATGTTTTGAAGTTTTACTGTCCTTCAGTGTAGTCACCAGCATTGTGTACAACCCGTTTCCAGCGATGTGGAAGTCACAGGATACCTTTAGCAGCGCCTGTTGTGTTGATATTTCAAATGGAGCGGCCTGCTGCCTGAAGAATCTCTAAAACAGTTCTAAAGCAAATACCACAAAGTGGTTCCTTCAACTTATGAATCAAGTCAAAGTCATAAGGGCTTAAGTCCGGGGAGTATGATGGATGATACAGCACTTTCCAGCCGCATCAATGAAACAAATCAGCCACAGCTTGCGCTGCATGTAGCAGAGTACTGTCCTGCAAAATGATGGGTGGGTTCTGCAGAAAGTGTTGCCGCTTCTTTCTCAAAGCTGGTCACAGGTTGTGTTCCAAAAATGAACAGTAATACTGTGCATTGATGGTCTGCTGTCACGGAATGGTATGTGTCAGGATAACGCCCTCACAGTCTTACATGAGAATCACCATAACTTTCACACTGCTGGGGTTCTGATGAAATTTTGATTTTCATGGTGACCTGTAATGATGCCATTCGTTTGATTGGTGTTTCATTTGTGGCTCGTACGATTTGGTCCATGTCTCATCCAGCATAATGTTACGGTGTAAGAAAGCCTCTCCATTGCACTCATAGCGCTCCAAGTGGTTACAAGCAGCGTCATATCGTAGTCATTTCTGCATTTCCGTCAAATCATGCAGAACCCATTGTGATGCAGTTTTTCTCATGCCCATGCCTTCCTTCAGAATGTGAAGCACAGTCATATGTGCCAATTCTGTCTCTCAGGCCAGGTCACGAATTGTATGGTGTCGATCACTCTCCAGTAATGTGGAAAGAGCATACACTTCTTCTTTACTGACACTAGGATGACCTGGCCGACACATGTCTGCCACATTTTGGCGTCCCTTGTTGAAGGCTTTTACCCGCCTTGCCACTGTTCTGTAAGGCAATGCAGATTCCCAAGCCTCTTGAAGACCTTGATGACACTGTTGTGCTGTACGGCCTCTGGCACATTCAATCTTTATCCAATTCCATCGTTCCTGTTTCAATAACATCATGACAACACTATATTAGACCACCAGCTAACATGAGGCTCTGGGCTCTGTTTTTCTCGTCACTGTGAATGCGCGTGATGTGGGAAGGGAGAGTCCATTTGCTCTGAGGTACTGTAGATATGTAACTAATGTGTGGCATAAGCAACGTTATTTGGTTCCATTGCATGGCGTCTCTACAGGAGTGCTGTCACTATTAAAGTTCCAACCCTCATATAAACACAATGCAAGAGACTGAAGTATATACACATGCATGTTTACAGTAAAAGCCTCAGTATTCTGCTCAACTTGGAGAAATACAAAAAAGAAAAGAAATGAAATCAGAAAGACGTTTGCTTAGGATTCTTTCTTTGTCTTCCATAGGAGAACATTCTTAAAACATTGGAATTCTGATGGAACTACAATACACAGCAGACTCTTGTTCCTTTTATCATCACATGGACTCATTTGGACTTACACATTCATAGCAACTTTTAAAAATGGCTACTTGCTGCATTATTTATCTTATACATTGCAAAAGAAAATTGTTAGAATTATGATGGGTGGCAAATCTCATAATTCCTGTAGAGATCTATTTAAGAGACTACAGATCTTAACATTGCCTTGTGAATATACTTGGGGCAATCCAAAAGTTTCCGAAATTTGAATTTTGTGTGTGAATGGTTATGAGTACATCGAAATACCGCTAGGCGTCTCCTCACACATCCTTCTTGAATCAGTGTGGCAAGCAGCTCGAGTTGAGTGGTTGGGTTTATTGTTGGTGAACGTATTTCCATTGTTGTGTTTCCGTGAGTCTGCGGTTTTGCGATGGCTGACCTGAGAGAGCAGCGTGTCTGTATAAAGTTTTGTTTCAAACTTTGGAAAACCGCTGCAGAAACACACCAAACGTTGAAGCAAGATTTTGGTGACAACAGTTTAGGCCAGACACAAACTTACAACTGGTATAAGCATTTTAAAAATGGCCGAACACTGACTGATGATAACGATCGTTTGAGACGGCCGTCAACAGGCAAAACACCAGAAAGTGTCACGAATGTTAGGGATCTGATTCTGCAAGATCGTAGACTGACCATTCAAGACCTCTGTAAGACCTTTGGATTACCGTATTTACGCATGTATAGGCCGCACATTTTTTGCCAAAAATTCAAGAGGAAAACTGGGGTGTGGCTTATATTCGAAATATTCTAAATCACACGCATTTTTTTCGTCAACGTCGAATTTTCTCCCTGCTGCTCGATTTCCGTGTTCTTGTGCGTAACGCACCACTTGAAGTTTAAATTTAGATGTATAACCTGCTCTTACTCGACCCATGTTTCACTCAGAACTAACCAGGCAAGTCAAGTAAAGGCGAAAA
>NW_019721536.1:164146-172604 GCF_002891405.2 Cryptotermes secundus
CGCTAGTTGCGAACTTAGGAATGTTAAATGTTGCCAAATTTCAGAATAATTTCTACTCCTGAAATAATATTCCAAGAAAATTATTTTTTCTATAATTTCTGTCTGAAAATTGTGCTGCGGCCTATACATGCATAAATACGGTAAGTTATGGTACATGTCAAGGAATTTTGTCAGAGGAACTGAACATGAGGAGGATTGCGGCGAAGTTTGTGACACGACTGCTGCAAAATGAACAGAAGCAGCATCGCTCAGAAGTCTGCAGGGAACTTCAGCAACAGCTTCAAGAGGATCCACACTTTCTTTCGAGGGTTGTCACTGGTGACGAAAGTTGGGTTTATGGCTACGACCCTGAAAGCAAGCAGCAATCGTCACAATTGAAGAGCCCTTCTTCACCTTGGCCAAAAAAAGCTCAACAAGTCAAGAGCAACATTAAGTCCATGTTGATCTGTTTTTTTTATATTGACGGGATTGTTCATAAGGAGTTCGTCCCTCCTGGTCAGACAGTCAATAAAGAGCCCTACCGCGATGTTCTAAGGCGTTTGAGGGAGGACATGAGGAGAAAACGTCCAGAGAAGTGGCGCACGAACAACTGGATACTCCGCCATGACAACGCACAACAACACACGGCTTACACTGTGCAGGAATTTTTGGCTAAAGACAAGATGGCAGTTGTTCCCCACCTACCATACTCGCCAGACTTAGCTCCATGAGACTTCTTTCTCTTCCCCAAGACGAAAATCAAATTGAAGGGGTGAAGATTTGATACAGTTGAGGAAATTCAAGCGGAAACGCAGACGGTACTAAACACCCTAACAAAGGAAGACTTCCAGGATGCATTTGAAAAGTGGCAGAAACGCTGGGATCGGTGTATGCGCTCCCAAGGGGACTACTTTGAAGGTGATGGTGCAGAATAATATCTAGGTAAGATGTAATAGTTTGTATTAATATATTTCAGGAACTTTTGGATTGCAACCACGTATATATTCATTATAAATCTTCATTACAAATAACGAAGAACATTTCCAGATGAATGTGGATGTAAACAGTGTTAACACAATACACAAACACTGTCTTCATAAACCAACTGCTAACCTCTCATTCTTTCAGAAAAGCGCATATTATGCTGGGATCAACATTTTTAATAACTTGCCGTCTGATCTCAAAGGTCTTATGAATGAAAAGGCACAATTTAAAATAGCACCAAAACGATACTTAAATACACATTCATTCTACTCTGTTGATGAATACCTATTGTCTAGAAAACAACTTATGTATCTTTAAATAGCCTTGTGTGTAGTCATTGTGTATTCTTGGTTTCTCTTATGTGAGAACTGCATTGGGACTGTACATATGTTTTGTATTTATATGACATATTGCACATCCTACAGTCATTTTGACTAACTTTGGATCCATGGAATGCAATGCAATGTAATGTACACACCGAACAAACCTACTAAGTATGAATTAAAATCTTTGCACCCTGTGATGGCAAAATATTCCTTACGAACAACATGGAAGTGTACTGCAGAAAAAGAGAAAAAAAAGGTTATACCTAGTGCTATAAACAGGCTGACCAGTCATACGGCAAGTCTGAAGAGATATCTCACTACTGACAGCTGGTACAATACAATACACTTGCTACATATGTCTTTAAAATTAAAGTTACATGTCTAGGGACTATGGAAAAATAAGAGATACCTCAAGAACCTCTGCCATTAAAAACTGAGAAGCAGGATCCTCATACCTGGAGTTCAGAAGCACATCACCTCTGAAAGAAGTCTGTTATTATGAACCATGGCTATATTTCAAGGTAGACTCGACGAATCCAAACATAATTTTGAACTACCAATATGGCAAAAGGCATAGCTGACAAGATCAGTGACAGACACTGTGGGATCAAAAAACCCCATCACCTCTACCTGAGGTGGGTACATTCTGCTGGCTGGCAAGTAAAAATTTACAGTTGCTCCTTTTGGTCATCCGATGTTCATTTGAATTTTTGTGTTTCTGGTATGTCACTGCTTTCAGAAATTCTGCTGGAACTTCTTCCAGTATTTAAGAAGCTATCCTCACTTGCACAAGGACAGAAACTGAAGTTCAGCTGTGCCATAGTACTTGCTGAAATGGAACCGCATTTTTTCTAGAGAAACTGGCAGACACAACAGGTAAAAATAATGTAAAGTTGCCCCTGTGCTTAACTAATTAAGCACTATGCCATGAAGGTGTACTGGGGAGTGGGTGTATAGATCAACATTTTCTTGACCTTGGTACTAGCTGGAGGCACTACAGGATCAGCAAAAAAAATAACATTGTTTCTGAGTATTCAAAGGGCAGAACTGCAAAAAAATTTAGAGAATGGAGTAACACAACCTAAGCAACAATTAAGGCAGGCAGAATTAGGAATAAAAATCTTGAATTAGAGTTTCTTTCTTTTCATATCATCATCTGTGGCATAACTGCCAATCGTTTTGTGTTCCATACTGCCTCATGGCTGACTCGTCATGAACAGACTTGGACTTGGTGACTTGGAGTACAGACTCACATTTCTGACTTTCAGTACCTCACTTCAAATTATCCAATTCATAGGGTAGGGAGCAGTATGGAACCAAAGCAGTGTACCAAATGAAGCTTGAAGAGATCTTGAAATCTGTTTCATTACAAGAAAAGCAAGATAACACCAATACCTGCTGTCCTTCCAACTTTTACTGGATACTGTTAAAGAGGATTTCACAAGATAACCCTTATACACAATAAGCTTAGGCAAGTGTTGACAGTTTGAACAATCCACTGATTATGAAACTAAATGGACCACTACTTGAATTACTTCAATTACAATGTGTGACTCACAGCTGGCACTTACACAGAAAATATTGTCACATGTAAAGGGAATGGTGTGTGCAGAAGTAATTATAATGAAATTCAGTTTGTGGTGACTGCAGAAGAAAGATTTACCTCCCTTTCATTTAAGGTCAAGGGGGAGATGACAAATGAATTTGTGTGTTGGGAAGTAGGGCTTTGAATGTTTTCAATTCATGTGATAAGATACTTGATAACTCATCTGCTGTTCATGTCCTGGTACAACTAGACATCCGTCTTCTCCGTTTTCAATCAGATGTTATATTCAAACATTTACAAATATATTTTGTGCACTGATATAGAGCCTGAGAATCATTTTCACCTTTATCACTGCATATCATACCTCAATAAAGCAGAAACCACAAATTCCTTCTACTTTCATGACGACTACGACGCTTGTGGTACTCGTGCGCGTGCGGCTCATACACCTCATACACATTCACAATTTCACAATTCACAGTGGGTCACAGCGTTCTCCGCTCTTCACAGTCTTCACAGTCGTTCACATTGTTCACCGCGGTTCACCGTGTTCACAGTATTCGGCACGCTCGGCTGTGTACGTCATATCCTATACGCATGCTTCAAATAGATGACACCAGGGGTCAGCAGTACTAACGTATCAGCGTATCAGTCTTCTGTGGTGTTCTGTGGTTTCAGCGGAGTCGGCGGTGTCGACCGCGTCGACAGTTTTAATGTATGTTGTTTCAATACAGTGTTTTGGAACGTAGGACAGCTGTGGAAGGACGGAAGCACGCTATGCACTTGCCTGAAGAAAAGAATGCACATGGCATCTGTCTGTAAACAGAGCAGTGATATTTACTTATTACAACCAGAATTATTAAATGAAACAGCATTAAAGCAAATACTAGAATTAGTGAGTATAAAATTAATAGATTAGTACGCAACCAATATTATGTTTTGCAGTATATCTCCTCAGGTTTAAATCATGGTTTTCGAAACATTCCAATTTACATTTGCTAGTTACTCCAATGAAGGGGGAGGTTAATAACAGAAAGACGAGACAGTAGTTCCTGTGTGTGCGCGTTCGTGCTTATGCAGTGTTGTGTACATAAAGTTAGGTAGTGTGTCTTTAATTGTTGCTAATACAGTGACCTTATCACAGTAAATTTATTCCAGTGAACATCCTTCTTGTTGCTGTCAAGAATGAACACAGGATGTAGTTATTTACCCTTTAATGGAAGGTGAAAGATCTTTGAATAACTTGTTTAATCAAGATTACTGAGATTTTGGACTTTTAGCCAACATCTAATGTTATAAAAAACAGCCCTTCGTAAATTTAATTCAGTTTACGGCCTTACATGAAATGGTGTGAGGCACCTACTCGGTGAGGTCTCTTAGAAAGATCTAACGTCTTTTACCATGTAGTGACTGAGGTTAGATCACAGAGGAATGTTGTAGGTGCTTCCTACCGTTTCATCTGAGGACAGAAACATCGAGTTCCCAAAAGGTTTTCTTTACAATACAGATGATGGACAAAGTAAAAAAATCAGTAATCCCAACTGTAACACACCATTGGCAAAACCTTACAGAATTAACCTGCTTCCAATTAGTACACTCCTTTCTGCTGCTGAATGAGGTTAGTATTTAGAATGTGGATTATGTCTTTTAGTGATACTGTGTATGTCAGAATTTCTTGAAAATTATCCATGTTGTCCACAATGACTAATATTAATGGCTGGTAAAGAGAAATATATTAAATTTTATAAATAAATATTCACAGTAGATTTTTTTAATCCTTGTGATACTGAATGTTTTTGTTGTGTCTGTTGAATTTTTTAGAACATTATGCCATAGAACATGACTGAGAAAAGCAAATAAGGAAAGTAAACTAATTTTAAAGTACACATGTTCATAAATGGTGTGACTCCTTGTAACGAAGCATATGGAACATAGTTTGGTGTATTCAGTGTGTGTGTTCTCTAGCATAAGTTCACATTTTGTAGCAAAATAATTTAATTGTCCATCTTCAGTTGTATTATTATTATACCCAATATCTAGATTGTTACATGAAAGACAGAAAAGACAGCTGTTTGCTAGGCAATGACTGGTAAACACATGCCTGCATCAACACTCAGTTAATTTGTAAAAGTACGAGGGTAAGTCAGAAATTATCTGCACTTTCTCCATAACACATCTTTAGGTTTGTCACACTGCCTCCTACGCATGCATTGTTAGAGTTGGTACTACTGTGGTCACATGATCGAAGTTTTACCTTGATCACATCATTTTCCTTGATGCTGTGACAGTGTAAACATGGCCACTCTGCTAGCAGCGTGCACCAATGAATAACAAAGAATAGTGATCCGATTTCTCTGATCAGAAGGTGTGTCAGGGGCTGAAATTCATGTGTGGGTTCATCACTATGAGCCAGGATCCAAAAGAAAGAGTATGGCTGTGACATCGGCTCCTGTCCGTGGTTTGTGTGCACACTTCTCCCCTCTACTTTCTCTACTGTCCCCCTCTCTCCTTCCCCTTCCGAGCAGACTTAGTGGCCTAACGAGTGGAGCTAGAGGCTCTTGGCTTGTCTTTCCAACCGTTGATGGGGTAGGTTCTCGTTTCGGACCACTGGTCGAGGTCATCCTTGACCGTCTAAATTAATTTCTCTACATCGTATTCTATCTTAGAACAGCGAACTCTGCAATCATTCTCATACAGGTATTTGCATTATGTTTGTATTCTTTCTTTATTAATATATTATATTTATTCTCTGTTAGTATTTGATTTGGTTATTTCCGTTTGGGGATTTCCGCCTTGCTGATTTCTTTCTTCTCCCCTGCTCTCCCTGTCCTGTGATCACTAGAACCTATACGCACCTTGTAGGATCCTCTGAAGGGTACCTACGCTTCAAAAAAGTGGTAGCAGAGCGTGGTTTCGCTCCAAAAAAGTGGTAGAAGAGCGTGGTTTCGCTTCAAAAAGTGTTAGCAGAGCGTGGTTACGCTCTCATGGTTTCGCTCACATGGTTAGGTTCCCGTGGTTAGGTTCCCATGGTTGTGTTCTCGTGGTTAGGTTCTCATGGTTTGTTCCACGTCCGTGATTTGGTTAAGTGAAAACAGGGTTGGACGGAACTGTGGTTTAGACGGTCGTAGTCGCTTGTTATAGTGGTTGGTTGCTTTTGTAGCACACATTGTTAGCGTGGCTATGTGGTCAACGTAATTTCCTCTGAGAGTCTGGTTAGAATTCGTAATGTGTTTGCACGCAGTCCTAGCGTGGGTTGCCCTGCGATGGTGGTTCGGTTTGTTTGTGTAGGGCACTTGGGTAGGTTATATGGGACCTGTTGACCTGGTTGTGACTCTCTTGTTATTATTATTGTTTAGGGTCTATTTCGTCAGCAGCATTATGGAACCACAAATTATCGTACCCGAATGTTTGCATAAGGATGAGTTAGCGTATGAGTTGGAGGTCCGTGGTATAAATACGGAAGGTTTAAATGTTGCAGATTTGTGATCTCTTTTCCGTACGTCACGCGNGCTCAAGATTCAGGGTGCCGCTCCGTCCGACTTTAATAGTGCGGAACTTCAGAGCGGAATGCATTTGACTGTCCCTAAGCTCACTCCTGATACGTGTTTACCTTCTCAGGCGCAGCCACTATCCCCTAGCCAGGGGGTACCTCCGGTGGTTAATTACGATTCGAGTACTTTGGGAGGCTCTCTCCGTTTTGCGGACTTGCCTAATCCTGTACACAAAATGCTCGAAAGTCTTCATGTTACTGACGGACTCATTGTATCGGAGTTGATTGAGTTCCTACGAGCTTTAGTACGTCTGCGATTAATGGCACCTGCGTTCCGTATTTCTACGGCGCAGATATTGCCAATTCTATATGATTTTGCTAAGGGCCCATTGGCATCCAAGATCTTGGCTGCTATACATTCTGGTGATATGCTTGATGCTTTTCACGAACATGTATTAGCTTTCTTTATTCCGCGCTGTACAGTGTTGCCATTGTTGAACGCCGACTATTACCGACGGCAAAGGAAGGATGAGCCGCTCGCTGTCTATGTTGCAGACATTAAAGAGATAGCCGCCGTTTTTCGTCAGGATGTCGATCAGTCCGCTGTGGTCCGCAATATTCTCGATGGATTGCATCCATATCAGAGGAGCTGTTTAGTGTTCAGTGACAAGCCGCATAGTTATGCCGATTTGGATAATATGTGCGTGTATGCTCATAATGTTGAGAGTAAGGGTTATAATGTAGGTAATGACCTTCCTACACACCCTGTAGCGTCTAACTCTGCTCGATCGGGTCGTTCTGGCAATCCAGTATCTCGAGCTGCCTCAGTAGTCTGTTTTCGTTGTAAGAAAGCAGGACATACTCGTCGGGACTGTCGTACGAATCTACAATCTACTCTTACATTTACATCTCGGGGGCATCCCCCTGATTCTTGACTAACACGAGATACGTCTCGCGCTCCCCTACGTAACGGTCCTTTTGCGAGCATTAATTCCCGTAGTGTGCATATCCACATGATGGGAATAAAAGGAGTCATTCCCCATCCGTTGCCTACTCTGCATGTTGAATTAGGTTTTGGCCTGTTACCGGCTTTGTTAGATTCCGGTGCTGTTCGTAGCCTGATGTCGGGTTCTGCTTACGAAAGGCTTAAACAAGCCGTCCCGTTTGTTCAGGTAACTTCTGTTAAAGTAAATTGTGTTACTGCGGCTAGGCAGTCATTTCCGGTTTACACTGCTGTTACGTGTAAAGTCAGGATAGACAGATACACGTGGAAATTTATGTTCTACGTAGTGGAGAATTTAGCTTACCCAGTTATTTTGGGATCCGATTTCTTGGGTAAGACTGGTTTACTAATGGACATTTGTGAAGGTTTTGCTTACTTTAAATTTGACCCGGCTAATAAGTTGCCGTTGATTCGGCGTCATGTTGAAACGCATGTGCCCAGAATTTGTACATCTGTGGAAACTGGTCCAGATTTGTCCCATCTCGCTCCCCCATTGTCGGACTCGCTTTCACAGCTGATTAATCAATTTACTGATGTGTTAACTCCTAAACTAGGTCTTACCACTCTCTTGGAATATGACATCGAGTTGCTTGACCAATCTCCGGTCAAGCTCGCCCCTTATAGGCTTATGCCTCCTAAGATGAAAGTGCTGCGCCAGCATATTCAGCGCATGTTGGAACAAGGCATTATCCATCCCTCCACATCTGCATATTCTAGCCCTATATTTCTAGTACCTAAAGGCGAGGGCGAATTTTGTCCTGTGGTTGATTACCGCGCACTCAACAAGAAGATTAAGATTGACTCAGTTCCCTTGCCAGATGTTCATTCCTGCTTCCATTGGTTTAAGTCAGCTAAAGTGTTTACTTCACTTGATCTTAACTCTGCTTACCATCAAATTGCATTGACCGAGCGATCGAATCCTCTCACGGCGTTCGCAACGGACTGGAACTTGTATGAGTATGCTAGGGTTCCTTTTGGCATAGCAACAGGCGCTCAAGTTCTTACGCGCTTGTTGGATCAAGTGTTCTCTGACATCAAATTTAAATATGTCTTCCATTATTTGGATGACTTGGTGATCTATAGTGATTCTTTTGACGAGCATCTCCACCATTTGCGTGAAGTCTTTACCA
>NW_019721536.1:173246-175114 GCF_002891405.2 Cryptotermes secundus
ACGTCAATTTGGAAGAATAGGTCGTTGGGTCATACGACTGTCATCATTTAAGTTTCAGGCTCACCACATTCGTGGCACACAGAATGTTATTGCTGATGCCCTGTCACGCATGTATGATGACCAAGCTGAACTTGTAGTTGCACCGGTTCTTCTTGAGTTTCCTATCCTATTCGAAGATATCGGTATTCATCAGCGCTCTGATCCAGAATTAAATGCCATTATAGAGCGGCTGAGTTCAGAAGAGGTCCCCGGTTATTCGTTGAAGAAGGGCGTCCTTCACTGCAAGGCGCGTTATGACCGGCAGCCTAAGATAGTAGTTCCACAGGTTCTTGTACCCTCTCTCTACGGCTATTTTCACGAGTCTCCTCTCGGCGGTCATTTAGGTGTGCGTAAGACTATTCACAAAATCCGCCAGTCCTTTATTTGGAAGGGCATGGATTCTGACATTGCTTCTCGAGTCAGAGCTTGTAGACTCTGTGGGCTTAGTAAGCCCGCGCTGAATACGCATTACGGCATGTTGTCCTCAGACGTAGCCACTCGCCCCATGGAAAAGTTGTTTATTGATTTCGTTGGCAAATTTCCTCGGTCGAGAGCAGGGAACACGTATGCCCTTGTCTGCGTTGACGCTTTCACCAAGTTTAGTTGGATTTTCCCCGTGAGGGAAGCGTCTACTGCAACGACAACACGGGCGTTGCATTCTATTTTTGCAGTGTTTGGTGTTCCGGAGGTTTTGGTCTCTGATAATGCGGCTCAGTTCACATCACGCGAGTTTCGGCGGATGTGTTTTGCCCGAGGCATTCGTCACGTGACCACTACGCCGTATTATCCTCAACCTTCTCATGCTGAGCGTTTTAATAGGAATCTTCACGCGGCTTTGATTGCCTACCACCATCGTGACCATTCGCGGTGGGATGAGAACTTGTCATGGCTCCAGTTTGCTTTCAACTCAGCGCGACATGATTCGCACAAAGTCTCACCTTATAGCCTGATGTTTACTTTCACACCCAACTCTCCGTTGTCGAATTTGTGGTCCCTTAAAGACCTGTTACCTGACCACTGTGACGCAAACTCTATTCGCGAANTGCAGCACGGCGAAATTTACATCTAGCGCACAAGGTTGTGCGAACTAAATATGATAGTACCCGTAAACCCGTTCCCTTTCGTACCGGAGACCTAGTTTGGCTCCGTAACTTTCCCGTTAGCAAGGCGGAACGGAAATTGTCAGCTAAATTAAGCCCAAGATATAGGGGGCCTTTTCGCATTGCAGAGTTCACCACCCCAGTTTCTGTTCGCTTGGTTGACGAGTTGGGAAGACCTAAGGCCCGCGCTCACGTATCTCAGTTAAAATTGGCGTGAGCGCGTTCTTCTTTCCCTGTTTGGTTTCATTATGTATGTATTTTTCAGTTCATGGTATTTGTAAAGGGAAAGGAGAATCTTATTTTGTTCAAACATTTCCGTGGCTATTGTTTATTGTGTATGTTCAGCCACATTTTTTCTTTTTATGTTGTATTTGTTTAAGTGCTAGTTGAGCACGCCTTGTATGGTTTTATCCTTCTTATTTATTGTATTTTGATTGTTTGGTAATTTTCTTCGCTAATGTTGCAGAGTTGCGCTTGCTGTTATTCCTCCTCATGTTCTCCTTTCCCCTCCCGTACCTCCTTCTATTAGGGCCCCGAGTCGGGTCGTGGCCAGGCGCCGGCCACTATCACGGATTTTGGGTGGAGCCCTAATCTGGAGTTTCCCCCGGCAGTTCCGCTCGGCGTGATCAGCGCATTGGTGGTACTATGGACATACGCATGGATGGTGGATGCGCAGTGGAAGCGTGCTGGGCGGGGGTCGACTACCGACGCCACCTCGGAGGTGTAGTG